>NC_141147.1:7917500-7997500 GCF_053477565.2 Lygodium microphyllum
CGATTTGTGGTTCTGGAGATTCTTTATGAGGGAGAGGTTTTGTGGTTGGTGGGCGTGTATGCTCATTCTATGGCAAGGGAACGTTGTCAACTTTGGGATGACCTGCACCGGCTTTCCATGGCTCATCAAGGTTTTGTCATGGGCGACTTTAATGCACGTCTATTTGGGGATCAGGCTACTCACGTCTAAACAAATGGGGGGAGCAGCTTTGCTGGATGTTAATTTGCATATGAAAGCCTTGAGGTTGGCCCTTTTGCAGGCGCTATGTGTATAGAGTCATCCTTGGTTAGATATTGCAAAATTTTTCAGGCGCTATGTGTACAGAGTCATCCTTTTGCGGGCCTTATGTGTACAAAGTCATCCTTGGTTAGATATTGCAAAATTTTTCATTGAAAAGATTGGCATCTCCCATGGTAACACGGTCATTCGTGCCTCTTGGTGGCATGTGCTTAATTCCTCGAGGCTTGTTAAGTTCACCCAATCTTTTCTCCTTTCTCATTTGATTGCATCTTGGCAGGAAATCCTACAATTTTTAGTTTGGCGCCCTCTTGAGATTCTCTAGGACGCAAATTCTTTGCAAGGAGAAGTCTTTGCCTTCTCTAGATTGTTAGATTGGTCGGACAAAGATTTGCACAGACTCAAGTTTAATTGGATGGCTTGTTTGGGGTTGCAGACAGTTTTTGACGGTGTTATTCCTGGTTAATCCCGACTTTACTCTTTTCGGTGTATTCGTCGACACTTTCGGATACCTCAAGGATATTGTGACATCTGGTCATCCATGCAGGTCAAAATTCAGAGGTTCTCTCCTTTACCAGTGGTACAACCATTGTATCCATGGCGTGACTAGAAGTTTGTGATACCAGATGATTTTGAGAAGAGGTCTTCTAACCAGAAATACCATCAGATGATGGAGGCCAAGAGATGGGTCACTACAAAGGTGAATAAATTATGGCATATTAGGGATGGCAAAAAGAAGTAATAGGAAAGATTCCTTCAGCTTTGGAAGTCCAAGGTTCCCTATCATGGGAAAGTCTTCTTGTGGAGAGTTGGTGGTCTTCCAATTGGAGAGGTGTTGTGTGCTTCAAAGATCTCTGTTGGTCGTTGTGTACTCTGCACTACATGTGATGAAACATTGCTTCATCTTTTTGCCTCTTGTCCAGTTGTGCAACAGATCTGGTGTTTTATTTCTTGCATGTGGCTCTTGGCGACTCAGCTACGCATAACAGCTCCTTCACGGATTATGGGAAAGCTGCCTTGCATGTCTTCTTTGCATTCTAATCATTCTTGCCTGTTCCCATTCTTGAGATGGATTGCCTTGTGGCATATTTGGTGTACTCAGAATGCCTTTATTTTTGATTCAGTCTCGGGCATCCATGGTCATGTGGCCCGTATTCGAGGTTTAGTGCTATGGTAGATTTCTTCTATGATAGCAACTGACCTTGTTCTTCCTGACATTGCTGCGCCTTGGCTGGCTATTATTCGCTCTACACCAGCATTGTGATTTTCTCTTTGTGTTAAAGTCCTGATAGTCTTTCGTCACTTTCTTGGATGACTTGATGGTCTGATGTAACAGAATGTAGGAGATTGAGTGAGAATGTTGACTAGATGGTTTGATGTATATATTTTTCGGAGAGAGTTTTAAGCCGACCCAATTGTTTGATGTAAAACATTTACTTAATTCAATTATCTTCACGAGAGAGAGAGAGATTTACGAAGAGAGAGAGAGAGAGAGAGTGTGTGTGTGTGTGTGTGTGTGTGTGAGCGAGTGTGTGTGTGTTATTTGAACAAAAATAATGACCTTTCAAAAAGGAAGAAGTAAAAAATGAAATGTGAGCAAATGAAGAGAATTCTTGGTAAAAAGAGTTGAATGAAAAGAAAGTACAAGACAAATTATCAGCTCTACATGTAAACGCATTCAATGGTAAGACAATGATTACTGTTGAATCAGAAATTTTTAAAATAACTAGAAGATCCAAATAAAAATTAATAAATAAAGGGAAAAAATTAATTAAAAAAATACCCATTGAAATAGGACAATAAGACAAATTAAGACCTCTACTTGTAAGAGCATTTGATGGCAATGCTTTAAGAATCAATATTGTTGAACAAGAGCCAAAGATTGGATATGGTCTTGTAGCACACAAAATTGGGAACAAGAGAATTGGAGTTGCATGGGAATGACATGAGTAAGAAGTAACACAAGCATATAAGAAATAAAACAAAAAAAGTAGAGAGCATTAAATAAGTGGAAGGTGTAATGTAAAAGCATTAATTAGGTAAGATCTCTAAAAGCATTTAATGGATAAGGCTCTAAGAACAATGATTGCAACCATCCTATTAAATGATTAGCAAGAGCACTAATTGGACAAGGCCTTTAAGAGTAGTACGCGAGAACAATGTTTGTAGTTATCCTAGGGTAAGGGGTTCAGATTAGTTATATTTGTAGGCTCCTCTTCCATCTTCACTTGAGTTAGTAATTTGATTAGTGCAAAGGGTACATTATACCCTACTTGGGAAGCTCCCAGATAAAATTTCACCGCACCATTTGATATGTATCATGACACATTGGCTTACCAAAAATATTCATGTGTTGCAAATGTTGCTTATTGTTTTGTGGTGGGGGAGATGGAGATTTGCAAAAAGAAAAAAACTCTCCTTAAAAAATAGTGCAATGGGGGGGGGGGGGGGGGGGGGGGGGGAGGGGGAAAGGTGGATTAGCGATACAACTACAAAATTATTAGTAATAAGATTAGCGATAGTCAATTATGGATTATCAACAACTAAAAGAAGTCTACCTCTAAGAACTACATTCATTAGAAATATTTTGTGTAAACTAATATGATATAAAAAGTAAGGAGGTATCACCCAAAAATGTTGTAGTACTACTATTGAGTAGTTTGGCACCACAAGTGATTAATGCATCAACATTAAAAGTACCATTGCAGTACTTGAAAAATGATATCAGTAACACAAAGAGATTGGCAATGCTTCCAAAAGTTTGAAAAATGGCAAGGAGCGATTCAAAAATAGTGGTTTGTGAGGACTTGAGAGTGATGGTGCTTATATCACAATGGTATTTAAATATTGAGTGTCAAAAAAGAGTGTAAATATATTTTTGAAGTGGTGATTTAACCATATAAAAGTGCTCACTGAAATTGAATAGAAGTGATTATTAGATATGCTCGATACCCCATCCTCCTAAGGTGCCATTGATGATCCATGGTGCTCTAAGTTGTAAGGCTCTCATTATGAGGAGAAGCCATGTATGAGTACATTGGATGGGTTTTGAATTGTATGTCTTAGATGAGTTCTATATGAGTGGATGTTAAAAAGGTGACCTTTGTGGATCTAGCCTTTGGGGTAGATAGAGTAGTTATGCTGGTAGCAACTCTAGGCACAAGGCATTGAGTTACAGGGTGTGGGAGTTATCAAGAACCTAATAGTAAAGAGAATACTCCTTGGCCGATTAAGGGAAGGTTCATAATATGGTCGGATAGGTCGACTAGACTACCTTCCCCAGGCTATAAAAGGAAGACCCTTTCAAAGCCATCGTCAATCTATCTTCACCCAATCATAGTTCTTTTAGCTACCCTTAAGCTCTTCACATATCCTCTGCTAGCTAGATCGCTAACTAAGCTTCACAATGGAAGCACATGGGTGGACAGAGCCATCTTTGTATCGATTCGTTTGAAATTAAAGTGGTATCTATTCTTCTTATATTTGTTGTGTGTTCTCTATTCCTTGCTCAAATTTTGTTCTATGGATTTTGTAATTTTATATGTATCAGAGCCCAGAGGACTGTGAGGAGTATGCGAGAGACAAGGGCTTTAGGCAAAGAGGAGAAATATCGTCTATTGCATCAAGTAGCAATGATGGCACATCAGGTGGTGGTGGTGTTGTACCTGTAATTCAAACATTGAGGACTCGTCCACCAACCTTCAACAAAGTCAAGTTAGATGGTATAAACCACTTAATGGAAGTTTAAAACTACAACTATCTTTGATTCTTATGAGCTTCTGGAGATGGTGTTGGGGACTGACCTAAAACCAGAATCCACCCTTGACCCATCAAATTCAAGTGCTATGATTCCTCCAAATATAGATATTCTACAAGCTTGAAAATAAAGAAATATATATGTATTGTGTGTCTTACTTACAAGCTATTCTGATAGTCTTTTGATCTTGATTGAGCATACAACCAAGACATTTGAGGCTTGGAACATATTGAGGAATTTGTACAAAATGCAAAATCAAACAAGGATTTATAACTTGGAGAATCAACTAGCAACAGAGAAGTTTGTTGAAGGAGAGGCAATTGCAGCATTTATCACTCGGATCAAGAATCTACGTGACCAAATGGTTGGCGTTGGGATCAAAAGACTAGTAAGGAGCTAGCTCGGAGGTGTGTTTAAATTTGTCCACCAAAGTTTGATGGACTAGTAACTATCGTAAATACTCAGGTGAGATCCAAAGCTTTGACGTTTGAGGAATTTTGTACACTACTAATGGAGGAGTGGCGGCTTAAAGCTCGAGAAGGTAGCAGCAGTGGAGATACTGCATTTTCTACCAATGTGAAAGGCAAAGGTGGTTCCTCTACCAACAGTGACAAAAAGAAGAAGGGTAGTAAGAAAAAGTTTCAACGAGAGTGATTCTACTCCAAGAAGAAATGACATACAATTGCAAATTGTCGTATTAAGAAGGTAGGTGAAAAAAATGGCACATGAAGACTAAAGGGAAGGAGACAACTAATACAACCGAAGTAGAGTTGGAGTTATTCATGGTGACCATTGAGGAAGTGTGTTCCTTGGTGCAAGAAATATCTACCACAAACACGTGGGTATTGGATACTGGTACCTCCCCCGTCACATGACCAACTAGAAAGGTCTATATAGTTTTATGAAGCCTCTACAAGAATCCATCACTATGATAGTTGGGAATGATGCAAAATATCCTAGTGAGGGTGCATGTACTATTTCCTTTGTTGTTGCAAATGGTGAACTAAAAAATCTTTCAAATGTATTGTATATTTCAAAGATTAAGAGGAATATGCTATCTATTGCTTCTATAATTGTTCTTGGCTATGAGGTGAGGTTCATTAAGACGGGTGTAAAAATTATTGACAGTATTGGCAAAGTTATCGACAAAGGAGAAAGAAGGAATAACTTGTATGAGCTAAGTGCTCTTATAGCTACCACTGGTGTGGGTGCAAGCAGACTTTGCATGGAAGATTTGGTCACATTGGTTTTCAATGTTTAAGGAGATGCATAAGCAAGGTATGGTTACTCATCTACCTACAGGAATTGAAATAAAGGAACCTTGTGAAGCTTGTAAGAAAGCAAGAATAGAGTGAAGGCTCCTCTAGAGTTGAAGCACACTAACTTGTGTGGTAAAACTCTTACACAATCATTAGAAAGATATTATTTTATGTTGATCGTCGATGACTATAGTAGGAAGATGTGAATGTACTTCATTTGTCTCATAAGGCTCAAGATTTTGGTAAGTTAATTTTATTGAGAATAAAATAGGCCAAAGTGTGAAGAAGTTTAGAACAGATCATGGTGGGGAGTTCAACTCAAAGGATTTGAAAAACTTTTGCAAGAGCAAAGGGATTAAGTGTCAATTGATGACACCTCATATATCTCAGCAAAATGGCATTGTTGAATGCTTAAATTGAACCATTATGGAAATCCTTCATATATGCTTAAGGACAAGGGATTTCCTAACCAATTTTGGGCAGAAACTATTAATCTTGTAGTCTACATTCTCAATTGGAGTTACATAGAGGCTCTTAAGGGTAAAACTCCTCATGAGGCCTATTGTGGTAAGAAACCATATGTCCCACATTTTAGAACTTTTGGATGTGAATGCTATGCACATGTTTTAAAGGACAAGATAAGCAAGTTAAATCCAAAAATCTCAAAATGCATCTTCTTGGGTCATAATGATAAGCAAAAGGCTCACAAATTGTATGACCAAGAGGCAAAGCAGATCATATGGAGCCGTGATGTGGTGTTTAATGAGCAATCACATACATTGGAGGAGGAGAATATAAGTTCTTCCACTTTATCATCCAGCAAAGAAGTAGTCCACTATATGAACATATTCCAAGAGCTGTCCCTACCCACAAGGAGAAGGAAGCATAATCTTTGAATGATGAGGAAAAAGTTCACAAATCTACAATCATACCACTAGAAAAACCATTGTTACGATGGGTGAAGTAGCTTTATGATCACAATAATCCTATGTCTACCACGATTGAGGAAAAGGAAGATGGACTAAGGAGGTCTCTGAGAATAGAGGAGCAAAGAAAGGCTTATGCTTACATAGTCAATATGGCCTTGATGGTGGTTGAGATTATGAGAGAAGTAAAGGAGCTAATAGACTTAGAAGAACTTGTCGATCCAACCTGGAAAATGACTACGCAAGCTGAGTATGACAACATAATGAAGAATGATACTTAGAAGCTAGTGGATCGTTTAGAAAAGAGGAAGATTATTGGCACCAAGTGGGTTTGGAAGGTCGATGGAAGCTTAGAAAAGTACGAAGCCAAATTTTATTTTCAAGTATCATTTTCTCGAATTTTTAGAATGACCACTATTCACATAGTACTTGTAGTGGTCGCTCATAAGAAGTGATAAATTTACCAAATGGATGTTATATTAGCGTTCTTGAATGGTGACCTCAAGGAGGAGGTGTATGTGGCTCAGTCATTAAGATATGAGGCTCCCTATTCTAAGAACAAGGTTTGTAAGCTAAAGAAGGTATTGTATGGCTAAAACAAGCCCCTAGAGTATAGTACCAACTAATAGATAGATTCTTTTTAGGCTTGAATTTCAAAAGATATGTCTCAAATGCCAACTTGTATGTTTACATGGATGGTGAAAAGTTTGTAGTGATTGTCTTATATATGGATGACCTTCTTATTACAGGTGACTATGAATATGATCCATTAGACTTGAAATTCTTTGAGCTCTAAGTTTGAAATGATAGACTTCGACTTGTTACACTATTTTTTGGGGAGTGAAGTTTAGCAAAATCTTCATCTCTCAAAATAAGTATGGATGGGAGATCTTAAAAGCATTTGACATGACCAAGTATAATGAGATAGCTATATCTATGGAGGTCAATGAGAAGTTATCCATTGAGGATACATCTGCACTAGTAGATATTGGGAGGTACAGGATGCTGGTTGTTGGCAGCCTCATCTACTTGTCCAACACTACGCCAAACGAAGATGGAGTTTTTTGGTGTGCCTACTCACATGATGAGCCAATTTTTTGTGCGACTAGTTACTTCTTCTTTGAAGCTGCACATCAATGAGTTGTATGTTATGAGTCCTTGTTGAGTTGCTTTTAAGAAAGCTTTGAAGAAGGAATATTTTTTGGAGGACCTTTGGACGGATACAAGACAACTTTTGCGAGTAGGTTCATAAGGTTTGGTGGTGACTAAGCTTCTTCGAAAGTTTGAGTCCAAATTTAATGATATGGATACTATTGGACGAGCTGCCTTAGAAAAGGTGGAGGACCTTGGGATGGATACAAGACATAGCTTTTGCAAGTAAGTTCATAAGCCAACAAAGGTTTGGTGGTGAGATTGAGATTCTTTGAAAGTTCGCATCCAAGTTTTGTGAGATGGATACTGTTGGATGAGCTGCCTTAGAGCCTAAAAAGGAAGAGTTATTCTTGTAGGTGGTGGATCCCATGTTGCAAGTGCAATTAGGAGAGATTTTGGAGGATAGGATGCAACCTATGGGCTTGAAGACTGACTGGCAGGATGCAAAAGATGTTGTCACCACTCTGGTGAAGTGACAGATGTGGAAGTTGCGATTGCAGAATGGCATTATGTCACCCATGATCCCTCCTACTATTGTGCCTTCTTCCACTAGACATGTAGCTCTAGTCTCTCTACCTATACCCACTCCTGTACCTTCTCTTGCCATGCCTACACCTCCTATGCCTGCGACTGTTCTTCCTACACCTTATGTGACTCCTTCAACTCATATGCCTATACCTGTTTCTATCCATTTGCCTAATCTAGCTCTTGTACCTTCAACTACATCACCAGCTCTAGCTCCACCACCTCTCACACTAATGAATTTATTGAAGAGTTAAGAAAAACCATGAAAGATTTAAGACTTTTTGATTGGTCTAAATTTGCAGGGCAATAGAGTCAGGCACCTTCACCTCCTAGAGCTTCAAGAAGAAATAATAACTTGCGATGTCTTTGGTGTGATAATCTAGAGCACAAGAAGTGTGAATATTTCTAGGCAGCAAGGAGAAGGAATTTGGTGTTTTGGGGACCTAAGAACAATTTTTTTTTTGACAAAGACTAGATTGCCTTTGCACCTTGATTTTGGAAAATGGGGAATGAAGGAGGTACTTAAAGAGATGACTACTCAGAGTTCTTATGTGCTAGAAGTGATGCTTCTGCCTATGGCATGTAGGTTGAGCGGAGTTCACCAAGTAAGTCTACTTTATGGTCTTTTGCCTTGGATACAATTTACAAGGGAAAGATACAATTAGGATTAGCTATTGCAGGTCAGAGAATACAAAGAGAGATAAGTTGGGATCCATTAGTGGACACTTACTCAATTTATGCCTTTTTGGCAAAGACCTAGGGAACTGAAGTACAGGTAGAGGAGATGAAATGATGAGACTCCTAGTACATCAAAGAAGACTAGAGGGGGTGACCCTTCTATTCTCCCTTCTAGGCTAGATCCAGAGAAGGTTACGGATGATGTTTAGCCTAAGGAAAAGAAGAATGAAACATGGCCTAAAAAACAACTTGGTTACATATACTCTCATTAGGGGAAATATGGACTGAAAAATAGCCTCGTAAGAAATGGATTAGTGTAGGATTACTTTTTCTAATGCAAGGAGTGAGGTAGGCCTGAAATGTCATGATTGTAGCCAACTGTAGTTTTGTACCAAAGAAAAGAGGTTTTCATAAAATAATTCACAATTTTACATTATATAACATACTTTCCATGCAGTATATCACCATTGGTCCTTAGCTTAGTAGTAAGGTGGTGAGTTACTATGCTATAGGTCATGGGGTCAAATCTGAACACGAGCAAGGTGGGCTGTTTGGAATGGTTGTCACATTCAGTGCCATGTGTCATGCGCTAGTAGGCCCTCCCGCCTTTTTGAGTCTCCCCCTTGAACTATTATTTGAGTTTTAAAAACATTTTGAATGTGCACAAACTTTCAAATGCGGGTACTCATACACGTGGCATTGTCATGTTGAGTCCCACCTAAACATGCAGTTAAAGTTGAAAAAAAAAGATTTTTATAACAAATTTTGCAGATTTTTCGAGCCACTTGCATAAGAGAAAATACTTTATCTTGAAAAAATCAATTTCCTTTTCAAAAAAATCACCCAACCTTCCATAAATTTAGATAAAATGTGCACAGCACCCCTTCTCTCATTGGTCCACCTCAAATCCTTATTACTAAAAAAGCTTATTAAATGTTTAGCTAAAGTTCCCTTTTTCAGTCCATATTTCCCCTAATGCTAACATTGAACATGCTACAAACCTTAAGAAGGTACTTTGAGGATCAAATTTTAAATAGCAAAGCAAAGTTTACTCTTGGTGAGGTCTTTGGCATCACTAAGAAGGAATTTCATGTGATGAGATTATCAACATCATAAATTAGAAGAGACAAATTGTGTAGACTGCTAAAGAACAAGGCATTCAGATATAGAGGAGTTTCTGGATGTGAGTGGTGATGAGTCGCATGAAGAGAGTGTTCTTGCATGCTCAAATGTTGTTCAGTAGACGTAGCCAACAGTTCATTATGAGGAGAGTGTTACACATATCCTTGTGTCTCATAGTCACTTTTCTAGGCCTCATCAGGCTTGGTCTACTATAGAGATTGTGGTTAAAATTGGTGAAAGGGCTACTCTATGCATTGCTTTGTTGGACCATGGCTCTGAGATTAATGTGATTGTATGTAGGGTTTATGAGAGTGAGAGACAACCAATAGATGTGGATCACAATTAGCACATGAGAGTGGCCAACAACACACCAATAGATTTGTATGTGGCATGTCCAAATATCCGAGTATGCATAGGTGATATTCAAGGGAAGTTTCATTTTTTTGCATAGGATACTTGTTTGTATGAGGTCATATTGGGATAGCCATTCATTATAGGGACTTGCATGGATACGAAGGTGATGGATGATGGCTCCACCTATGTGCGAGTCTGCAGTAGAGATGGGATGAGAGCAATGCAGTTTATGACAGTATGTGTCAATCATCCGAGGAACAGGGACTCTTTATGTGATGGAATGAACCATGTTCCCTAAAAGGCTTAATTAATGAAGCTGACTTTAAGTGTCACACATAAATGTGGTAGGACCTAATTAGAAAACTAAAGCTATTAAGGAAAGTGGGTGGGTGGAACCCCTGACGGGTCTGTCCTACGGCAAGGTGGTCCCAGAGAATTAGGAGACTTCTCACAAGGTTTTACCGATGTTCGACGACCCTTAGAAATTATTAGATTAGAATCCTAATTCATGCCGTTTTAGGGGACCGGAATGGGACTATGCCCTATGGGTAGAGAGGTTGAGTAGTGCATCCCTCTCTTTTCTCGTTCTCTTTGAACCAAGTGCGGCATGGGTCTGCCAAGATCCGACGCTAGAATGCTGTTAGGAGACCTTGGCCACTAGGAGCCCAAATTTTAGGTTGATCCTAATGGGGTTGGCTGTGAACGTTCCATTGCGAAGCGGATTCAGGAAACCCTAGGTGACAAAACCCGGAATATTCCATGGGAGTGCCAGGCAGCAGCAACATTTAGATTCATTTCTCGATAGACCACTAAAAGCATGCCTAGACAACCGATGGGTGGGCACCTTACAATAGCCCTTTGCAAAAACGGAATAATCTTTTACTAACTTTTCTTGCTTTATGAGATAATGTAACATGCCTATCAAATGCTCCCATGATATGACATGATTTTAGTAGCCCATCAAACCTAAGTGATGCCATATAGAGGTCCCTTGGAATATCATAGATTTTGCTACCTAGGATCACTTGAGTCTACCTCCTCATAGGGGAAGCTTTGCCCCATTCCCACAAGGATTGACTTGAAAATAAGGTTCCTAAACAATACTAAGCTCACCTAGTATTAGCTGATTTAGTATTGGTTACAAGCAGTGGCTTGTGCAAATCAATCCAAAATGAAGCATACCTATGTCAGAGTTGGTTTAAAGAAGGTGAGAGATGAGGGGGAGCTAATGTGTTGACCCCTCTATCCATAAGGCAAAGTCTTACCTTGGTCCCCTAAATTGACATGACATTGTGTTCTATAGTGCTTCTCAGGACAATCATCATCCAACTCTTTCCTAAAACCTCCTACATCACGCTTTTGAAGGAAAACTCTTGGTTCACATGAGACCACCCTACTATAGGATGGTTCCGGTCAGGGATCCACCCTCTAGCTTTCCTTTTATGATGGAGTTTCTTAAGTATCTAAAATCAAGCACAACTAATTTGATATATAAAAGTAACTTCTTTAATTAGTATGTTAATACAAGGTCTGTTCATGTAATTTTGGAACAACACAAAGAAAATGTTAAATAATCTTTAGAAAATAGTAGAAACAATATATTTACCAAGTGTTCTCCAAGATACAATGTTAATCCAAATGTCATTCCTTGCATTGGGATCCATATCCAAAAGACTTGGATACTCATGTCCAACTCCCATAGACACAATCATAATCAACCCTTTGTGTCAAATAAAATCTTATAATATCCAAGACATTAGGCCATTAAGGTTTTCCATCTCCATTCTAGGTCCATCACGAGGTGTCCAGAGCCTCCCTAACCCCATGCTTCTATAGGAGTGAACCAACGTTCCATGGTGGCCTTTACACCACTCAACCTTCGGGCAATGTATCGAGTAGTGCCCATTGAAGTTTCTTGCCTTTACTGGCATCTTTTTCTGTGATTATGGAGGTGATCCACCTGTACCTCAAACTCTCGTTTGACATTCTGGTGAAACGAGTACAACTCTCCCTCTTTGGGGATTCTCAAGTTTCAAACAAAGACAAGGCAAGCAACCTATCTCAACTAGAAAATCATCTCTTTTCCAAAACAAGTACAAAACTTCTTAACAACTCAATCAAGTCATATTCAACATTCCCAAATTAGGAAAGTAAAATCATAAGTCCTCCTCTAAAAGAGAGCACAACATTTTATCAAGTATATTTAAATCCTTATTGCAAGTATAATGCATAGACCTTCTAGGATTTCCTTTTCCTCGAGAATGTGTGTTGACACATACAGGAGAACCATTTACAACCATCATTCCTCTTGGCAACAAAACTCCTTGGTCCATGTATGGAAGGGGTTTATTGATAATGTAAGCTAGGCAAACCTAGCAGACATAAGAAGACATAAATCATTGCTCATATATGTGTTTCTAAAGACCTTACTTCAATATTCTCTCTTACCCCCAACCTAGCAGGCATCTCTCTCTATGTGTTGCATTACTAGGAGCCCCCAATGCAACATGCCTTTCTCTCTATGTGTTCCATTAAAGAGTGCTAGGTTCTTCTTCTTCTTTCCTTATGTGTGTGTGTGTGTGTGTGTGTGTGCGCGCGCGCGCGCGCACGCATCCCATCTTTTATATATATTAAGAATCAAAGGTCACGAACTTATGAAATCTTCTCATCACTATAGCTTAATACTTTAATTAAAAAATTGAGAAGAAATTAAAAAACAAAAGTATGAAAGTAAAAGAGAGTGCATGACACAAGATTGGGACACAATCTCTCCCCATATAGCCTTTGCCCAGAAATAGCCTTTTACATAAATATAGAACAAGTCTTAATTTTTCTTACCTAATTAAGATAAGATTTATGAAGCTTCATAAGTCAAATCAATAATCAAGTGCTAAGAGAGTGCACGATACAAGATTGTATACAATCTCCCCCTAGATTGAGAGGGCTCTCTTCAATGCACTTTTTTACTTTATTAGATTAGCTTTTGCCCAAAAACAGCCATTTACAAGAATAGAGCAAGCTTTTCCTAGCTTTTCTTGTTTAGTCAATGTAAGGTTTATGAATCTCCATGAGTCAAATAAGTAATTGAGTTCCAAGACTAATAGAACAATAATCCAATCCCAAGGTACCCCATAAATAACAATTGATTTGTTATAGAAATAAATAAATCCATCAACAAGTCTCCCATTAATAACCCAATAGTACCATTTTTTTAAAAAAAAAATCTAGAACAAAATGAATTCTCAACCCAACATACTGGACATATTCATAACCAACCTCTACAAATCAATGAGTCTACATCAATTGAGTCAAGCAACAAATATAATTAGTGCAATATTTTTTAGTAACATTGGAATGATAGATTATTAAATAATGGTTGTTACAAAAAATAACTAGTCAAGGGATGCTCCAAGAATACCCAACTATGAAAAAGAGTGTCGACAAGAACTCTTTTCACATGTAAATGCTAATATTGGGCTGATGTGTATATTACAAAATTACACACTAGTGAAAATCACACTTGCACACAAGATGAGTGTCATGCTTGAAAAGTGAAAATAACTTTATCAGCTTTCCATTCAAGGGAGAACCACCTAAGTCCATTAGTCCTTTAAGCACATGCCCCCATATAGCAAAGAACCATTTAGGGCCATCATCTCTTTAGTGAATGCATCCTAGCAATAGAACTCCTTGGTTCATGTATTGTAATATTTCTACAGCAAAATATTATAAGACCCTAGATCCCGCGCAAAAGCAATTCGAAGTAATCTCCCGCAAAAAAAAAAAACCTTGGCCTAAGTGCTCTCCTCGTGTAACAACAATATCATCCCCGGCATTGTGCATAAGGAACTGTGTGCTTGTAACCTGCAAGACACCGCAGGAACTCCCCTTCAAGGGGAAAAGGGATAATCAATAATTACAATTTTTTTTATAAACTCCCTCTCCTCCCATTGCATGGCAAGGAGAGAGGGAGTGTGTAGGAGTTATGGAGGGGCATGGGGAGGGAAGCATGCGACTGCCACCTGTGTGGCCACCCCCACCCCCACCCCCACACCCCCCCACCTTCACCTTATAAACCCCCCCTTCCCAAGCTTGAGGGCATTGTCTGGAGCTGCCGCCCGCCGTCAAACTGCCACCGCCCCGTCAGCTGCTGCTGCCTGCATCGCCATACTGCTGCCCACGCCGCTAATCTGTCGCCATCGTTGCCAGGCTGTTGCCATCACCATCATTTTCCTCTTTCTCACACAATTCATCATCATCATCCTCACCATCATCACCCTCGTCATCATCATCCCCACATCATCTCTGATCAACCAGAAGATTAAGAAGCTTCTATTGAAGCCCCTCTAGACCAAGTTCACCTGCGGCTCTCGGGATTTTTGGATCATATCCTATGGAATCAATAGAGTTAGAGTTAGGAATTGATAGCGAAGTAGTGATGACCTAGAATCAATAGAGCTAGAGTCCCGATTTATTCTGTTTTAGGAGAACGGAATGGGACTATGCCTTACAGGTAGAGAGGTCGAGCCTCGCATCCCTCTCGTTTTCCATTCTCCTTGAGCCAAGTGTTGTATAAATCCGCTTCGACCCTGATGGTTCTGTGCAATGTGGTTCGTCTGGGGCTCGACGCTAGCTACTTCCAAGAAACTTGACTATTAGAAAAACCCTGATTCAGGTCGATCCTAAGTGGGAACGGCCGGATACTTCTGCTTCGTGGCAGACTTGGGAAGACCTTAATCGCAAACCCTGTGACATCCCTTGTGAGTGCCAGGCGGCACTTTCTAGACTCTCTTCCCGATGGGCTGCTAAGACGTGTCCTACAAGTGGATAGGGGGACACGTTACAGTTGGTATCAGAGCAAACCAATGGCATCTAATATTTACAAGGGAACTTAATGGGGGAAAGTAGAGCAATGTTACCGTTAAGAACATTTCCTTACTTACTTATGGATGCTCGGCTGCAGAGTCGCAAAGCATGGAGCAAATTCTTGGTGTTCCAAGTTATATTTATGACTACAATGCATGCTTCGGATTATCGACGGAGGCTAGGCATGATGAATATCCTAGACTGCATCTACAACCCTTCACCCCTGTATGTGGAATGGAGATGGACGGGTGAATCAGGAATATATTACATAGCAGCCCACCGACTTGTGTACCTTCAGACCAACTTGAAGAGAATCAAGTGGATGGAGGATTTAAAGATCGTGAAGCTGTTCATCTTTGTCGAGGCTCACGCAAACGTAACCCTGCATGTTGACAGTCGGAAAGTCAAGCAGAACAAGTATGTGTATGAAGAAGTGACTCGAGTGATCCTTGCCAATAGAATCAAGGTGTTGGGACGTTATGAGAAGAATGGGTATCAAAGGAAGGGATACCCCAAGCTTCCTATGACCTATCGATTCCTAAAAATCCATGACCCCTCTCCATATTATTACTCAGTCCCTGTAGCCGAATGTAACACAATCCTATTTTCCCCAAACTGATGTGCCAATCAGCTTGTTCTACTTTCCCAAAAATAAATGTACTCAAAAGGGCTATGCCCTCATGAATGAATAAGATTTTTATCATTGTCTATCATGGTTGTAAGTGTCGGTAAAGGAGTTGAGTGATTAGGTCACTTGGCTAAAAGCTGTACTGGGCATATTAATGTAATGTGAGAAACGTTTGGTAAGTTTTAACATAAAGAATCTTATTGCCCATGTGCAACCCCAAGTGCAGATTCCTAGTTCGACCCCTGCACTGTACAGCTGCAATTCAAGAGTAGAAGTTCCTTCTCAAACAAATCAAGCCACCTGAATTCGATGGTAAGGGAAGAACTGTTCAAACTGACGCCGAGGTCTGGATCGAGTCCATGGAGGATTATTTCGATGCAGTAGGAACTGCACTCCCTAACCAAGCTATGCTCACCAAATTGAAGCTTACTGGGGAAGCAAGACTTTGGTGGAAACAATGGTGCAGAAACCAAGGGATCTCAGAAGGGACAGTCACTTGGGAGAAGCTTAAAAAAGCTGTGCGAGGGAGATACTTGCCACCTGCCTACCACACACAGAAGATGAACAAATTCTATGAATTGAAGCAGCTTGGACTATCCTTGGATGCATATTATTCAAAGTTCATCTCTCTCTTAAAATATGCACCACAAATGGATCTGACACAATAGGTGTCAAAGTTTTTTGATGTGTTAAATCCACCCATAAACACCTGCTTGGAATCAATGTGCCCAACGAACCTACAAGACGCACTCATTCAAGCTGCATCGATAATATAGGAGGTGCAAACCAAGCCAAGGAATAACAGGACATGGTCTTACACAGATCAGAACAAGGGAATGTATAGGTCTCAGGCTAAGAGAGCGCATGGCCAAAATCAGGGACAAAGGAAGAAAGCTAGGGCCAACCTGTCAACAACTTTGTTCCTATACAAGGTAATGGCCACAATCTCTGTTGCTTCCATTGCAATGAGCCTGGTCACTTCAAAAGGCAGTGTCCCAAGCTTAGCAGAGGACAACACCAAGGGCCATTCCAAGGAGCCATCCATGGCCAAGGAGCCACCGTCATGGCCAGAGGAAGAACCTCCAATGTTGCCAACAAGGAGTTGGGTGATGAAGAAGATCCATCCATGGAAGCTGACATTGAGAGGGCAACAGTTCATGCTGCTCTTCATAAGAAAGGCCCGAATCGCCAATTCTCGGTGATTCAAAATCCATCTAATTATCAAGGTAAAAGCTTCAAAACCTTGATTGATTGTGGCAGTACACATTCCTTCATTTCACCAGTCTGTGCAAAAAGATTAGGAATAGCCACAATAGATGCACCTACTTTACTTGTGGAATTAGCAAATGGTTGTGAGGTCTCTTGTACCAGGAAAACTGCTAAGGTGAAATTCCTACTAGGTGGAAAGTTGACTTTGGTAAGATTCAGGGTAATGAACTTAGGTGTCCAAGAATGTTTGCTCGGAATGGATTGGCTAATACCCAATGATGCCCACATCCATTGTGGAAAGGGCCAAGTCTCCTTTCGAAATTCTGAAGGGGAACTAGTCACAACTTAAGGAGAGGCTGGTAAGCCAAAGATTCAGCTGGCAAAAGCAACACGGATAATAAAAGGAGTTAGGAAGGGTCTACCTATCTATTTGATTAAACTAAATAAGCTAGATCAGAATCAGGAATCTAAGGAAGAACCTTCATGGTTAAAGGAATAAGCAGACGTATTTCCTGAAAAGCTAACAGAACTTCCTCCTCAAAGGGAAGTCGATCACGAAATCAAGCTAGCGCCAGGAGCTGCACCAGTCACAAAGAGACCATATAGGATGTCCATCCCGGAAGCAATTGAGCTGAAGGAGCAACTTAAGCAACTGTTAGACCAAGGCTACATCCGTCCTAGCAATTCGCCATGGGGAGCTCCAGTGCTGTTTCAGAAGAAGAATGATGGAACGCTTCGGCTATGCATTGACTACAGAGGGTTGAATCAATCGACCATTAAAAACAAATACCCCATTTCAAGAATAGATGAACTTCTTGACCGTCTTCAAGGTGCGAAGATATTCTCTAAGATAGATCTCAGGTCTGGATATTATCAGATAAGGATCAAGGAAGAAGATATCTCGAAGACCGCTTTAAGCACAAGGTATGGACACTTTGAATTCCTAGTTATGTCATTCGGGCTGACAAATGCTCTTGCTACCTTCAACAGGTTAATGCAGGATATCTTTAGGCCCTATCTTGATGACTTCGTACTTGTCTTCTTTGACGATACCCTAGTCTACTCCAAGCAGGAAAAAGATCATGAACCCCAGCTTTGCATTGTTCTTGAAACAATGAGAGCGCACAAGCTTTATGCCAAGAAGAAGAAGTGTGCATTTTTCAAGCGACAGATTGAATATATGGGATTCATTGTATCAGCGGAAGGAATTTCAATGGATCCGGCCAAGGTCAGAGATGTTCTGGAATGGCCAACACCAACTTCTATCAAAGAAATACGTAGTTTTCTTGGATTGACAGGATGGTACAGGGTCTTTATAAAAAACTATGCTCTGATTGCAGGGCCTTTGACTGATCTACTAAAGAAGCGAGTATCAATTATATGGTCACCTGCTGAACAGACCAGCTTTGACAAACTAAAGCAAATCTTGGTATCAGCACCCATCCTGAAACTTCCTGATCTTAGTAAGGAGTTTGAGGTGATAGCTGATGTTAGTGCACTTGCCTTAGGATGTGTGCTCATACAAGAAGGTCGTCCCGTAGCATACTCTTCAAGGAAATTGAAGAGACATGAAAGGAATTATGCTACCCATGATCTGGACCTGTTGGCTGTCATCCATGCTCTCAAACTTTGGAGATACTACTTGCTGGGTAAAAAATTTGCCTTAGTGACGGACCACAAGAGTCTCAAATGGATTTTCACCCAGAATGAGCTCAATATGAGGCAACGTCAATGGATCGAAGTACTGGAAGAATATGATTTTGAAATCAAATACTGGCCTGGAAAGGAGAATGTAGTTGCCGATGCACTCAGTCGCAAGGCATTTCTAAATTCTCTGATTTTGCAAGATCCATCAATAGCAAGATCCCTAGCCACAAAGGTATCAATGCCAAACAACCCAATTCTTGAGCTAGCTAGAGAAGAGGCATGTCATGACCCAACCTATCCCCATCAAAGATCAAGACCCGAAGCTAAAAACGAAGTATCAAGAATTCTCTATCAATAGTGGACTTGCCTACTTTAGGACAAGATTATGTATCTCGGCAAGCCAATCACTCAAGCAAAAGATACTTTGGGAAGCCCATGACTCCCCTTTCTCAGGTCATCCTAGCTATGCCAAGACCCTTAATGCGGTCAGGAAGAGCTATTATTGGGATAGGCTCAAAGGTGACGTTCTCAAATATGTCACGGAATGTTTGTCTTGTCAACGCATTAAGGCCGAACATGTCAAAATGCCAGGGAAATTGCAACCACTTGACATTCCCCAAATGAAATGGGAATTCATTAGTATGGACTTTGTTGTTGGCCTACCCCAAGTTCAGGGAGGGTACAACTCCATTATGGTCGTGGTAGATATGCTCACCAAGGTTGCACATCTTATCCCTATTAAGACAAACTACAAAGCCTCAGACGTCGCAAGGTTATTCATCAAGGAAATATTCAAACTGCATGGGTTACCTAGAAGAATCATTAGTGATTGTGACTCTCTCTTCACCTCACACTTCTGGAAGGCTATCTTTGAGGCCATTGAGACTCAACTCTGTTTCAGTACAGCTTATCATCCCCAAACTGATGGTCAAATGGAATGAGTCAACCAAGTCATTGAAGATATGCTTAGGGCACACTATTGTCGCGAACCCAAAAAGTGGATTCAATATTTGCCAGGTTGAGTTTGCCTACAATGCTTCTTACCAATAAAGCATTTAGATGACCCCTTTTCAAGCATTGTACGGGCATGATTTTCGTACTCCTTTGAGCTTTTCGCATCCAAACTTGAGGGTTGAAGCTTCAAAGCAAATACTGGAAGACATGGATGACCAAATCAAATCAATAAGACAAGACATCCAAGCCACCAAGGACAAACAGAAGGCTTACGCGGACTTGAAACGGCAAGACAGATCCTTCGTTGAAGGTGATATGGTCTTCATTCGGGTACGTCCAAAGAAGAGTTCCCTATCCTTGGGTGAGTGTAAAAAGCTAAGTCCAAGGTATTGTGGACCCTAAAAGATTCTCAAGTGCTTAGGGCCTAATGCTTATAGACTCCAACTCCCTAAAAACTTGAAATTTCATAATGTATTCCATGTCAGCCTATTGAAAAAGTATGTGCCTAACCCTAGTCACGTGCTTGATGATCAACAAATTGTAATGCCTAGCCAAGGAGTCCTTGAGCTACAACCTAACAGAATCCTAGATGTTAGGGAGAGGCATTTGAGATCCAGGACCTTGAGAGAATACCTCATCCAGTGGAAAGATTATCCCGAAGAAGATGCCACCTGAATGGATGAAAGTACTCTCAACCGTCAATACCCCCAGATCTTCTCAAGATCTCGATTCCTCTAAGGGGGAGAGAATGTAATATTTCTACATCAAAACATTATAAGACCCTAGATCCCACGCAAAAGCAATTCGAAGTAATTTCCCGCAACAAAAAAAAAAACTTGGCCTAAGTGCTCCCCTCGTATAACAACAATATCATCCCCTGCATTGTGCATAAGGAACTGTGTGCTTGTAACCCGCAAGACACCGTAGGAACTCCCCTTCAAGGAGAAAAGGGATAATCAATAATTACAATTTTTTTTATAATTCCCTCTCCTTCTCCCGTTGCATGGTGGGGAGAGAGGGAGTGTGTAGGAGTTATGGAGGGGCATGGGGAGGGAAGCATGCGACTGCCACCTGTGTGGCCACCCCCACCCCCACACCCCCCCACCTTCACCTTATATAAACCCCCCCTCCCAAGCTTGAGGGCATCGTCTGGAGCTGCCGCCCGTTGTCAAACTGCCGCCGCGTCAGTTGTTGCCTGCGCCGCCATACTGCTCCCCACGCCGCCAATTTGTCGCCATTGTCGCCAGGCTGCTGCCATCACCATCATTTTCCTCTTTCTCACACGATTCATCATCATCATCCTCACCATCATCACCCTCGTCATCATCATCCCCACGTCATCTCTGATCAACTAGAAGCTTGAGAAGCTTCTATTGAAGCCCTTCTAGACCAAGTTCACCTGCGGATCCTAGGATTTTTAGATCGTGTCCTGCAAGGCCTATTTCCTGTGCCGCGGAGGAGATCTCGGGCAGTAGTAATTTCGGAACTCATAAGGGAGCCAAGGGAGAGTTTCTGAGTCGAAATTAACTTCGTCAATGGCTCCTAAGTAAAAATCGAGAGAAGTGCACGCGGGAGCTTCCACCCAAAGCACGAGAGTGGACAACACACCGATATTAAATGCCCAAGATAATTGTGGAAGGTCATTACATGTCGACTAAATAGCTGCAATGAAAGGAAAAGATTTATGAACTTTGAAAAAAAAACATATAGTACGCAATTCGCTTGCAATGATAGTTACATTTAGGGTTGAGTTAAGCGATAAAGGTAGGATTAAATCAATGATGTATTCATTGGCATCTGGTCATAAAGGAATGATGCATCCATGCATGGAGTTCTTTTATCAAAGTTCGCAATTGGGAAAGGATGCATCTTCATTAAAATACAAAAGCTTTGAATTCGATGTATAAACGTAGGGTTTATAAGAAATAGTTATTAATGTCAATCAATATCATATATAGGGCAAGCAAAAGAAAGATCATTGTAGATCCTATAGTTGCACAAAGGCAAAAGGCCTATGGTCTTGAAATTGCATATTCGCATGGAATGATACATCTCATGCATCTTGCAGTTACTTTCATCTTTTAAGGAAAGTACTTGCAAGTTTAGAGGAAGGTATTTGCATCTTTAAAGGGAAGATCATCTTTAATCGTAAGTTGGTTAGATCAACTAAGTAATTCGCATGTAATTTGAGTAGCTTACATAAGATTCATAAAGTCGTGAATAGTTACCGTACGACGATCACCTCAATGTGCTAGGATGGGTTAAGTTATGATAAAATTCTGCTTACTATCGCACTTAGGATGCCGATTTAATATTTTCAATCTTAAAAGTTCTACCCACATTCACAAAATGTTAGGATTATCTAAACGCCCGTGTAAGAATGATCTAGGGTTCTCACCCTAAGGATCAGATGACCAAATGCTAGACTTTCGCAAGAAATTTAGGGACCCTAGGGCCAAATCATTTAACAGCCTAGTAGGATTAGGGTTTTGGATTGGGTCAATAGGACTCCCAAACCCTATATCTTGATCAAAGGCATTCTTGATCAAGAAATACCGTATGATGAGAGATATAATCCCTTGCGTCTAAATCACAAGTTAGTACTGCTACACCTTAGACCAAGGCTGGCGAGTTCTAGTTACAAATTAGATTCTCTAAGAAATGAGTAGTTGCTCTACTACAATACTTCCTCTTGGGAACTGTTTTGTCAAGCTTAGGGCAATGGTGAATTTCCAAGAAGCAAATTGACCAACCAAGTTAGGATGACGGGGTTATCCAGGATCTATTCGACTATAATATAAGGAAACCTAAGGTAGTGACAATTTGGGGTCAACAAGGTAAAAACCCTAACCTAAGGAAAAAGGGTAAACAAGTAACCCAGCTTGCTAAACCTTTGGGATCTTGCCAAGTCGCAAATGATCCATGATCGAATGCTAGGAGTATTTGAGGAAAAGGAATCACACCTTAGCAGTTGGCCATACGAACGACCACTGGAATGCTCGTGATTGTACACTTAGGTGCACTGTTTGTACTTCTTTGCTCAATGAACTAATTCAGAAAAAATAACTAATTCTTGAGGTTAAAAGCCTGGAGGGAGAGGCAGTTCCAATTACCTCCGACTGTCTGCCTGACCCTATCCAAGGGTGTTGTTAGCCGCGCCGGGTACGTGGACCGAATCCGCCGTGAGAGGTCTCTCCGTGGATACTTCTTAGAGTAGGAGACGCTTGGGTGTTAGGGGAGGCTCTGGTCGTAAATTTCTTGCCTCCGGATCCTTCACAAGAGGCCGACGTGACTCGAGATGGGATCTCGAGGCCCGTATACTAGTCAACGGCCGAAGCTTGGAGTAGGGATCCCTGAGGATTGTTGGGATAGCCTTCAGACAGGATATTTGATGTATTCCAAAGACTATGATAAATAAAGATCAGATGTTGAAAAGGAACTTGCTTGACATTGTTTTTCTATGTCAGTGCCTAAGTTACATGAAGGAACCAATGTTTAATTGGTTAATTAAGGAAGCTGTTTTTGCATGTCAAACTTAATGTGATAGGTAATTAGATAACTAAGCAACCCAAGGAAAGTGCGGTGGAGGTGACTGTGGGTCCGTCCTATAGAAGGGTGGTCCCGGTTAGCCGGGAACTTTTCTCAAAGGAATTGAGAGCGAAATAGCGATGACCTAGAATCAATAGAGTTAGAGTCCTGATTTATTCTGTTTTAGGGGAGCGGAATGGGACTATGCCTTACGGGCAGAGAGCTCGAGCTTCGCATCCCTCTCGTTTCCCATTCTCCTTGAACCAAGTGCAGTATAAATCCGCTTCGACCCTGATGTTTCTGCGCAAAGTGGTTCGTCTGGGGCTCGACGCTAGCTACTTCCAAGAAACTTGACTATTAGGAAAACCATGATTCAGGTCGGTCCTAAGTGGGAACGGCCGGATACTTCCGCTTCGTGACAGACTCGGAAAGACCTTGATCGCAAACCCTGTGACATTCCTTGTGAGTGCCAGGCGGTGCTTTCTAGACTCTCTTCCCAATGGGCTGCTAAGACATGTCCTACAAGTGGACAGGGGGACACGTTACATGTATTAAAGGGGTTCATTGATGATGTGAAGTGGGCAAACCTAGTAAACATAAGGGGAAACTTTTCATTGCTTAAGAGCATATACTATATTGTTATTAAGTCATACAATGGACATACACCCAATTTGACGTGGCAAGTGTAGGGTTGATCCAAACCTTCAAAAATAAAAATCATTAAAAAAGTTTCTCATTATCCTATTTTGAAAAGCAAGCGAGCACTGGGCTATTAATGATGAAAATAAAGAGAGAGTGTTTTTAAAAATCATATTTTAATATTCTCTCTTTTGCTTTTTATCCCCCCCCCCTCTCTCTCTTGTGCAGCATGCCCCTCTCTTTATGCATTGCATTGAAGGGGCCGATTCCTTCTTCTTCTTCTCTCCTCTATTTGTGTGTGTTTTATCCTTTATGTCTATTAAGGAAGAAAGACCAAACCAAAGAATCAGACCTCTAGGTAGCTTAAGATTTCATGGCTAATTCACAACACTTTTTTTCATATACAGTTATGTATTAGAGTGCAATAGAAAGTTACATTAGCCATTAGGATAAAACTTTGACTCTTTCAAGGGATTTGCATACTTTTGTACACTTTTTGCACATCTCATGGCAAACAAAATATTGAACGTCTAGACTTCAAAGGCACAGCCTAAATACCTAGAGCTTAAAAAGCTTAGAGTTCCTCATTGATCGAGCATATTTGCCAACCATGGTCCCTCCTTATGGGACTAGTTCAAAGCAACGACTGTAATATGAAGCTTTGGGGCATAATCTAGGCTAGGAGTAAAAGTTTCTAGTGAATTAGATCTAGGGGGATCAAACAATTGGAGGTTGCAAACTTGTTAAATCCTATCACCATAGTTTAATACTTCAATTCACAATTTGAGAAGAAATCATACAACAAAAGCATGAAAGCAAAAGAGAATGTATGACATAAGATTGGATACAATCTCCCACATGAATTGATAGGGCTCTCCTTAATGCACATATTTAGTTTATTAGGTTAGCTTTTCCTTGAAACCAAACTTTATAGAAATTTTACAATCTTTTGCAATTTTTTTCTTTTTCAATTAAGATAAGGCTTATGAACCTTTATAACTCAAATAAATAATTGACCTCTCAAAGAGCGCACGATGTCATGGCACTACATGTCCACTCGTGAAAAACCAAATATAGTTCTATTTTGATGGGATTCTATGTCGTTCAGTTGTGTGTGTGATATTCTTGTTCTTTGCAGTTATTTGTTTGGTTTGATTTCATAGTTTAGGTTCAACTTTTCATGGTTATGCAAGTGTTCCAATCAATCTAGAGAATCAATATGTCTAAGTGGCTCTATGATCCTAGGACCTCTCAAAAAACTTAGGAAGATGAGTTACAGGATCAATAGCTTCAAGAATGACTGTCAAGTTGATGCAAGATTCCCCAATATGTTCAAAGCTAAGTCAAGGTGATTTTCCTAGAGTATGTGACAAAAACAGTGTGAATTGGGACTATCTCAAGTGTTTATGCTAATGTTAAGTATGAACATGCCTTAGAGTAAGTGACTTGAAAGTAGTTTAAATGTGAATGGAGAAGTGGTTGTGTAAAGACTAAAACTTACCAAGATTTAGCTAAGTGAATAAAAGAAGGAAGAAACAAAATGAAAAGCACAATAATAACTTGATTATCTCGCATCACCTTTGAGTGTGTTTTGGATGGAATAAAATGCAAAGAATATGGACTATTGACCTATTGGAACTAAAGTGGGAAAATCAAGGCATTGAGAAGAAAACTTTTTAATATGCTTTTACCCAAAGCAAGTTGAGTTTTACCTTGTGGAAAGGCATGGACAGATCTAAGAAATCTGATCACATGCCTATAAATAAGGGCATGGACTGCATCTTGAGTGCCTTTGGCCCAAAAAGGCTCACCTGAGAGCACTAATTCTATAGAGGAATCGAATGTGATGACTCCTATTGTGGTAGGTGAATGCCTAGAAGGGATTTACTACTGTAATTGAGTCAAACGAATGCCTAGAAGGGATTTACTACTGCAGTTGAGTCAAACATAGGGAGATTGATAGGCTCTTTGGATTGGAGACCTTGGGTATCATTAGAAAAGAATTTGGAGATTTATTTTGCATTATCTAGTATTATATTTTGCATCGTATCACTACAAGAAGATATTTGGATTGCATAGACTGGTTAGGCTTTGTCTTGATGGTGTTGAGACCAAGCTTCTAACTAGGGATAGTGTGTTTGTAATGCAAGAGTGTATTTGAGGTGTACAGATTAATTTATCGAGTAATCTATAGGTTTCTTTTGGTACTCTTAGTTCTATTTCCTATCTTAATTCTTTCCTTGAACCCTTGTGGTTTGTGGCTTGACAAGTATCCCCCTCGATATATAGTGAACCCAATGTAAAAAGCCACATCCAAGTTACAAAAATATGGGAGATTCAATAGTACCTACAAGAATGGAGATGGTTCTGATGATGTAAAATAGATGTTACAAGCTTTCAATATGTACATGCAACAATAACAGTAATAGCATCAACAACAACTATAGTAGTAGCAATTATAAAAACAACAACAACAACAAATTTAATTACAATCTTATGTACAATATGAAGTTGAAGTGACCAAAGCAATAGAGGTTGTACAAAAACGGATGAACATATTTAATGGCTGAAATATTTCTAGTTAAGTAAGGCTATATGAAGCAAAGATGGAAATTTTTGGGGTCCCTACTCACATGATGAGTCAGTACTTTGTACAACTTGTGACTCCTGTATTGAAGTCACACACCAATGAGATTTATGTGCAAGCTTCTAGATGGTGAAAATTAAAGAAAGCTTTGAAGGAAGAGTAATGCCTTGAATACTTAGGGGTGGTCACTTGTCGATCTTTTGAGTGTGGGTTCATAAGCCCAACAAGGGGCTTGGTTGCATCTAAGCTTCTATAGGAGTTTAAGGTTAAATTCAATCAATTAGATGTTGTGGAGTAGACAAATTTGGAGCCTGAGAAGGTTGAGCTATTTCTATAGGTAGCATACCCTCTATTGTGGATGGAATTAGTGAAGTTACTTGAAGATGGAATCAAAGTGATGGGTCCAAAAATAGACTAGCAGGATGCCTTAGTCACAAAGTTGCCTAGCACAAGTCAAACTATTAAATCAGAGACATGTTGGGATTCTTGAGTCGATTCCTACTTAGTCTATGCTTATCTAGCGAAAACTTGTAATACTAAAGTGATTGTGGAAGAAAAGTGGAAAAGGCATGATGCTTATCTAGATTCTGTTAGGGGTTAAAGACCACCTGTGCCAAGCTATCTACATTTATTGTATACATATCCCCATAATTGTACACTATAGGTTGCAAGTGCCCATCACTGCTACTTTATTCTTTATTTTTTTAATGAAATATAGAATAAGAGAAGGTTGGTTACACATTGTGACTGTTGGAGTTTCCACATATGGTATCTCTCTCCCTTGCTCTCTTGCTCCATCCACTATAGCACTTGCTTTGCTCTTACTTCTACTTATGTGATTCCACTCGGGCTCTACCTTTCAACTGGTATCATAGCTAGACTCGAGGAGCTTTGGTAATCATTTGCTTCAGCTCGCTTGAAGAAGTTTTTGGCCATAACTTTTGCATATGATATCAGACTCAAGTGTTCTATAGTTAGAAAACAAAGAGTGCAACGAGAGCTATAGATTTGAGCGCTCATAAAGTTGGAAGAATGAATTGCCACCTATGGTGACCCTAAGTTATTTGGGGAGAGATGCCACACCCGATAGGTCTTTTACATGCTTAGAGTGTATCCCTCTCACTTTTCGCTTTATTTTCCAAAGAGAGAACTCTCCCTTGAGCTTGACGTTGGTGCCAAATCCTTGAGATCCTCCAATAGCTTAGGCACGTTTTCTAATAAAGTATGGCATACATGCAAATTCTTCTTGGTGTTCCAAATACTCTTAGCACAACCAAGTGATTGAGGGCATGCTAGTGCTATTGGAGGTAAAGGTGCCTCCGCCTAGCTTCCCTTGTATTACTACATTGATAGTACCTGCCACTACACACTACAAGTGGCAAGCGCCCATCACCGTCACTTTATTCTTTATTCTTTTAGAGATAGTTTGAATAAAGGAAGGTTCGGTCACACATTGTGGCTGTTGGAGTTCCCATTTTGTGTCTCTCTCTTTCTTGCTCTTGCTCTCCCACCATAGCTCTTCCAAGCAAGCTTTGATCCTTCTCACCTTTCAATTGGTATCAGAGCTTGGATCTCGTAGAGCTCGACCTCGATTTGCATCGCTTTAGCTTTCAAATGAATACCTATAGCCATTCTCAGGTTCATGGTAGCCATAGCTTGACCTTCATGGTATGTATTTTTTATCTCCCACCTTCCCACCCTTTACCACTTGTTCCAGGGTATTCTTGGGATTTTGTGAGCTCAGTCAAGAGCTAAAATTTTGTCTCAACACTTGGAAAGACAAAGGAAAATAGGGAGCCACTGGAGCTCACTTACACATCATTTGATGCCCATATGCCTACATATGTATGCCTATTGGTTGGTGGATGTAATGCTACCACTTTGCCATGACTTTGGCCTGATCTAAGTGTCAAGAATCGCATGGTGGGGGGACTTTCTCAAGATGTTGTGCCGAACACACATAGAATGCACAAGGAGAAGCTCACACAAGAGACAAGAAGAGAGATGGAGGCCAAAACGTTTTCTTGCTAGTTTATTCTTCTTCTTCCATACACTTTTCAATGTACACAAAGTATGGATAAGATACAATATAAAGGAAAGTGGCCTACTAAGTCAAACAATGCATAACTGACTACACTAGTCAATTGGCGCTATAACTATGCCAGCTGTAAATAGGTGTAACAACCTGAATATAATAAGTTATGAGTCAGTGGCCATGTGAGATTCATAATGACCACCGACGTGCTAAGTGTAGATGTGTGGACCCATCTAACTAGACGGTCCATCATTAATGTCCGCATGTGTTGAGCTTGTCATCTCAACACTCTCCCTCAAGCTCAACTGCATCTCTGCAACTCCAAGTAAGCTTCGAAACTTTTGAAGCTTCTCTGTACCCAATGCCTTCGTGAAGATGTCAACTATCTGATCCTGTGTGCTGACATACACCAAGTCAATCTCACGTGCTAGTACCTTCTCTCTCACAAAGTGGTAGTGTACCTCAATATGTTTTGTCCTGGCATGGAACACAGGGTTCCTAGCCAACTCTATACTGCTCATGTTGTCACAATAAATGACAACTGGACCTTCCACCTGCCCTTTAAAATCAGCCAATAACTTTTGTAGCCATACTACCTCACATGCTGCAACAGCACCACCTCTATACTCAGCCTCTATACTCGACAAAGCAACTATAGATTGCTTTTTGCTGCTCCAAGCAACTGCTGCACTACAAAGAGAGAACATGTATCCGCTGGTAGATCTTGTATCAGACATACTACCAACCCAATCTGCATCTGTGTATCCAAACACCTGTACATCTATACCTGCCTCATAGAAAAGTCCATAATGTAATGTGGACTTCACATATCACAATATGCATTTGACTACATCCAAATGTGGCTTTCTAGGTACTTGCATAAACTGACTCACAAGACCAACAACGTAGCTCAAGTCTGGCCTTGTAATGGTCATGTAGATCAAACTTCCCACTATCCTCCTGAACATAGTAGGGTCTTCTATCTCATCTCCAACATTAGCACTCAACTTTACATTCTGCTCCAACGGGACTGAAAGTGGCTTGCATGCTGTTATACCATACTTGGACAACATATCCAAGCCATATTGTCTTTGGGACAGCCATATACCATCATCACATCTGATCACCTCAATGCCAAGGAAGTACCTTAGCCCACCTAAATCCTTCATCTCAAACTTCTTCTTCAAAAAGTCCTTGACTTCAACAATCCCATTATCAGTATCACGTGTAATAATCAAGTCATCCACATAGATGACTATGATGACCAAACCTGCATTTCCCTTTCTCACATAAAGTGAGTGATCAACATCAGAAACATAAAAGCCAATATTGACAAGATACTCTTTGATCTTGTCAGACCATGATCTAGGTGCTTGCTTGAGCCCATAGAGCGCCTTCTTCAACCTACACACATACGTGGGATGCTCTAAATCTTCATAACCTGCTGGCTGATCCATATACACTTCTTCCTGCAAATCACCATGCAAGAAGGCATTCTTCACATCCATTTGCTGCAACCTCCAACCTTTGGCTGCTACCAAAGCAATCACACATCTGATAGTTGCCATCCTAGCAACTGGACTGAAGGTTTCATCATAATCTATGCCATATGTCTGGGCATAGCCTTTTGCAAACCAGCCTAGCTTTGTACCTACTAATAGAACCATCTGCATTGTGCTTAATCTTATAGACACACTTACATCCAATAGCTTTCTTGCCCTCTGGCAATGATACTAGATCCCAAGTCTTATTGGCCTCTAATGCAGCCATCTCATCATCCATTGCTGCATCCCAATGAGTATGACCAACAGCATTCTCACAAGTGGGCTCAACATCCTCAACTAGTTTCACCATATAAGCATAATGATGAGTTGCATAACCTTCAAAACCAAATCTTTTAACAAGATATCTAACCCTGCTAGATCTGCGTACCATCGGATCACTCAATGGAGCCTTTACATTACTATGAGCTCTCTGTATACCTGGTGTCCCGACAGAAGGAATGCCAAGCTCATCATCCAAGCTCTCTGAGCCATTGGAGTCTCCATCAAGAACTGCATTAATGCCATCTAACACTTTATTCTTTCCTTTGTCTTTACCTGTAGTGCTACTAGATGCACCTGAAGATGTAGAGCTACTCCTTAGTCTCCCAGACCAAGGACTACCAGATGATGTCTCTGGTCCACTGAGAGTCCGTGATTCTTGCTTTTCAGTCTACATATGAGTGTCATGATCATCCTTTACATTACTATGAGCTCTCTGTACACCTGGTGTCCTGACAGAAGGAATGCCAAGCTCATCATCCAAGCTCTCTGAGCCATTGGAGTCTCCATCAAGAACTGCATCAATGCCATCTAACACTTTATTCTTTCCTTTGTCTTTACCTGTAGTGCTACTAGATGCACCTGAAGATGTAGAGCTACTCCTTAGTCTCCCAGACCAAGGACTACCAGATGATGTCTCTGGTCCACTAAGAGTCTGTGATTCTTGCTTTTCAGTCTACATATGAGTGTCATGATCATCATCATCATCCAATGCATCACCACTAGATGCATACCAACTGCTCATTTCATCAAAGATGACATCCCTTCTCACTTTGAACTTACATGTGACAGGGTTATAACAACGATACCCTTTCTACTCCAAAGAGTATCCAATAAATACACATTTTTCTGCCTTTGGATCAAGCTTCTTCCGTAGCTCATCTGGCACATGAACATATGCAACACAGCCAAATACCTTCAAGTGCGATACATCAGGCTTCTTGCCAGTAAAGCATTCTTCAGGAGTCATCCCATGAACAGCAGCTGTGGGAGTTCTATTCATAATATAAACAGCAGTATGAACAGCCTCAGACCAAAAATGCTTAGGCATATTCTTTTCAGCCATCAAGGCACATGCAACTTTTGCAATATGCCTGTTTTTCCTTTCTGCAACCCCATTTTGCCGTGGGATATACCTGCATGTGAACTATCTCTTTAATCCCATGAGACCTCAGAAAATCACTGAACTCATTCGAGAGGTACTCTCCCCCTCCATCTGACCTCAAGCACTTTACTTTCAAGCCTGTTTCTCTTTCAACTGCAGCCTTGAAAGTTCTAAAGTGCTCAAACGCTTCACTCTTTTCTTTCATAAAATATACCCACAACTTTCTAGAACAGTCATCAATGAATGTGACAAAGTATGAACAGCCTCTAAGAGATACATTTTGTGTAGGCCCCCAAATGTCTGTATGCACAACATCAAGGATATTTCTGCTTACATCTCTGTCATGTGAAAAGGGTTGTCTTACCTGCTTACCAAATTGACATGCTTCGCATATCTTATGAAATTCTGCAACTCTAAATGTAGGCAAACCTATAACCAACCCTTTGGACTGCATTAATTTCAGCCTTTGTACATTTACATGTCCAATGCGTTTGTGCCAAATTTCAATATCTGCAACAACACCTTTTCCTTTAGCATACATAGCAGCATTCATAGTAGGAATTCCAGCATCCAGAGTAAACATACGTCCAACTCTACTTCCCTTTGCAACTAACCTACACTTGTCATTGAAGTCTTCTACAAAGCAGCCCTTTGCATTAAATCTGACTTGCAGCCCTTGCTCTACCATCTGACTGACTAACACCAAGTTCTTTGTAATAGATGGCACATGTAATACATCTGAAAGACTCTTTGTCTTACCATTATGCAAGGACAAGGGAACTTTTTCAATGTGTGAAATTGGGTGGCATGAATCATCACCCGTCTACACATAACCTGCATTTTGCAAATCCTGCATCTCTCCAAACCATTTTGCATGGTTGGTCATATGATTGGATGCACCTGAATCAACATACCAAACATCATCATGTGTTCCCTTTCCTGTAACAGCATTCAGCATATCCTGCATAACAAACATACGTTCATTTTTGTCTTCATTCTGTCGTGAAGACGATGCATAGTTTCCTTGCTGCAACTTGCCACTGCGAATATCATCTTTCTTAGCATAACATTGGGCTGCAATATGACCTATTTTGCCACAATAGTGACACACAATACCAGAGTTGTTAGAACCTCAGTTCTTCCATCCACCTCTTTCTCTAAAGCTCCCCCTGCCTCTAAAGTTACCACAATCTCTTGAAACCTGCATATCGCCAAATTGTTGATTCAATCTATTTTGCTAGTTGTCACTACCACGGCCTCTTGAAGAGAACCTGCCACGTCCCCTTCCTGAAGTGGAGTAGAAATCTTGGACCTGTTCACCACTTCTTTCAGATGTCTCACTCTGCATGTTGATCTCTTCAATGATTATAAGGAAGACCAACTCATCGAAATCTGGAAATGGCTTTCTGACATATATGGAAGTTACAAAAGACTTCCAAGCCTTTTCATTGTTAAGTCCACCCAAGGTAAACGACACCAAATCATCATCATTGGGTATTGCATCAATCGTCGCTGCCAAGGCATCTGCAATGCTCCTTACCTTCAGTACATACTCATTGATAGACATCTTCCCTTTCTTCAATGTATTCAACTCTTGCTTGAGTTGAATCTTTCGTGCCTTTGTATTTACGGAAAATATACTTTCAAGTATAGTCCAAGCTGCATATGAATTCTCTACATTTCTGATATGTCCCAGCATATTATTGTCAATTACTGTAGATAGCCTATACATGACCTTTTTGTCTTTTGCATTCCATTCCTTCCCTACCTTTGTCTCTTTTGCAGTTGGAGGATCACTCACCTCTGGCTCCTTTTCTTCACCTGACACAAACTCATAGAGGCCTTTTTCAATAAGGAAGTTCGTGACACAGAACTTCCATGAAGGGTAGTTGTTCTTGTCGAGCTTCTCAATGATGGGGTTTCCACTGTTCTCTGCCATTATCACAAAACTAATATCAAACAGCAAGCAAATCTTCTGCAACCCTCGACCTGTAGTGCACAGCAATACACCAGACAGCCTTTTTCACTGTCTACTCAACAATACATGCAATCTGCAACCAGTTTGCAGATAAACCTTGTGTTTATTCACTCGTAAACACCTTTGAACTTATAGATCTGAAATCTGTAATCTGTACACTTATATACGACAGACACAGCTAAAAATTATAGGGTATCTCGAACTGTTATCCACAACCTTGCGGCTGTGCACACCAAATCTCACTGCAACCTGAGATTTTTGCTCTGCCCTGCTTCTGGTGCCTCCACTGGCACTGTCCAAGAGAAAGAGTGGAAGAATGGGAAAGCTTCTTACCCGTGGCTTGCTTGCTCGAACCTTGCTTCTTCTCCTTCACTTCAGCCTTCGAAATCAGCCTCTCTCAGTGGCGCGACTCTGATACCATGTCAAGAATTGCGTGGTGGGGGGGGACTTGCTCAAGATGTTGCACTGAACACACATAGAATGCACAAGGAGAAGCTCACTCAAGAGATAAGAAGAGAGATGGAGGCCAAATCGTTTTCTTGCTAGTTTTTTCTTCTTCTTCCACACACTTTTCAATGTACACAAAGTATAGATAAGATACAACATAAAGAAAAGTGGTCTACTAAGTCAAACAATTCATAACTGACTACACTAGTCGACTAGCGCTATAACTATGCCAGCTATAAATAGGTGTAACAACCTGAATATAATAAGTAATGAGTCAGTGGCCATGTGAGAGTCATAATGACCACCGACGTGCTAAGTGTAGATGTGTGGACCCATCTAACCAAGCGGTCCATCATTAATATCTGCATGTGTTGAGCTTGTCATCTCAACACTAAGGGCCGCAAATACTCAGTTCTGAGCAGTAAATCACTGTTGTAACATAGTGGGCTGAAGCTCATTAGCTTATGTTTGCTCATGCCCATTGGAAACGTGACATGTTTTGGATATATACATTGATGTAGTGACACTTGGGGATCGACATACAGCTTGGATTTTCTCTTGGATCATTGGTTGAGCTTGAGCTCACTTCACATAGCATTTGGATCTCCATCTTTAATGTACTTATGGCATGTACTTTGCTTATGTCTGACCGATCTTGACATGCTTGGCTTATGTCACTTATACATGCTAGTTACATTGTCTTGGAGTTGATGGCTACTGCGGCTTACTTGAGCTTGACATTTGATTCCCCGGAGCTTACTTTGGCTATTTGTTGGCTTGCCAATGTTACAGTTTGGGTGTACTTATTGTCTATGGATGCTAAAGAGCCTATATGCTCATGATGTCTTATTGATGCTTGATCTTGGATCTTCTGAGCTTTTGTGCTTGACACTTACCACTTTTGTGACAGTGGGAGTGTCTTTGGATGCTTGACAGACATTGAGTAGGAGGTTTATGCTACTTGAGCATTCAGATGCTTGAGATTGGGATCTTCACTTGGATGTTGCATGGTTGATATGCCATGGTCCTCACACATGTAATTGGGCTGATTTGGGCTTTGCACTCCTTGAGCATACACCTATTTGTATTAGGTCTTGCTAGTGTTATGTACAATTTGCCCTATTACACAGCGGATGTGTCGTCTCTTACTGACAGATTCATTTGACATGCTTGGGTATTTGCTCGACATCCATATGACTGTCACATTGCTGATTTATACACGCTTGATGCTGGTTATGCTTTGGCAGTTATTGATTGACTTGGTGCATTCATTTTACCTATAGTTTGTTGTACATGGCTGTAATTTATTACAACAAGCAATTATGCATGGACTATGATGTATTTTTCATACTGAATCATCCTAATTTTATGCACTTTTGATGGTACTTGGTGGGCAGCATCATTAGCTATCAGTTTGTGGTTATTTTGCCTTGGTTTTGGTGGTATTTTGGTTGTTTACAGTAGAAAACAACAGGCAGTTTTGAACTGTTTGCACTATTTTAGCTTGCAGTATGGCATCTTCTTCCACTGGCAGTGCTATCTTCAACATCACTAAGCTTGATGGTATAAATTATGCCTATTGGAAGAGCCAAGTTTGGTGGGTATTGGTGCAAAAATCATAGATAAAGCTACTAAGGTTGAGTGGAGTGTGGCCTGAAACTATGACTAATGACGAATGGATGGAGCTTGATGAGTTATGCAAGTCCACTCTCATCTTGTCTCTCACTGAACACATACATTACAATGTGGTTGAGGAAGCACATAGTGCTTGGTAGCTTTTGGATAAGATCAAGAACTTCTACGACAAGAAAATTCTAGCAAGTTAGATGTATTGATTGAAGCAGCTTATGGACCTGTGCATGAAGGAGAATGTGATTATGTCTGCTCATTTAAGCCAATTCCATGCTATTCTCAAGATCTTAACTTCGCAGGGAATTACTTTCAATGATGAGGTTACTCCATTGTTTTTGCTTGGGACTCTGAGTCAAGTAATGTATTCCACATTGCCTTATATGCTTCTACTACTACTTTGAACTTACCTGATGTAGAGAGTGCTCTTCTGCAAGATGAGATCAACCATAAAAACTTGTATGCTTCTCATGTGTCACATGCTTTGACTAATAGAGGCAAATATGGTAATAGAAAGAATGACTGTAGGAATGGCTCTGGCAGAGACTCATAGAAGTCTAGGCCTAAATCGCGTGGCAAGTCATGCAATAAGTCTGTGGGAGAAATGCTAATGTGACATGTCACCATTACGGCAAAAAGGGTCATATACGCCCACAATGTCATGAGTTGCACAATGCAAAGCACAAAGAGAAGGGGAAAGACAAAGTACAAGAAAAGTCCTCTAATCACAGCATTGTGCCCATGAAATCTAGTGTGAAAATCGAGGAGATAAATGTCATGCAGACTGGGACTGCGATGGGGAGTACATAATTGCAACTAGTTCTTGTGATGCTACGTAGTTGATCGAGGTTCACTCTATGTATGCACAGTGCTAGCTTTTGGATTTTGGTGCTTCATTTCATGTTACACCATGCTGTAAGTGGTTCCACTACTATCACACTGTCTCTTGTTCAATTGCTTGGGTGATGACAGGTCACTTGGTATTGTTAACATTGGGGATGTACAGCTGCAATTCTCTATTGGCAATACTTTTTTGTTACGGGATGTACGTCATGTACATGTGCTTACACACAATCTCATGTCTGTAGTAGGGCACCTTGATGATGCTGGGTTTCATATTTTATTTGGGGATTTTGCTTGGAAAATCACGGGTGGTAGACTTGTGCTTGCTAGAGGTGCAAAGGCTGGCAGCCTCTATCCTCATGTAGTTGATGGGGTCCTCTGTTGACCATGTTTTGCTAGTGGGTTCCATCCCACATGTATCTCTTTGGCATGCCTGTTTGGGCCATATGTCCTTGAAGGGAATGAACATGCTTTCTGGTTTGTAGTACTTATTGCCCCTTGATTATTCATGTTTTGATTCATGTGAGCATTGTCTTTATGGCAGACAACAGACTAGGAATACGCATAAGAAGTTTGGGAGGACACGCATGAGTGAGCCCTTGGCATTGGTACTTTAGGATGTCTGTGGGCCCATGTCTATGGGTGGTGCAAAGTATTTTGTGATGTTTATTGAATATTTTTTGCATAAATTCTAGGCTTATCCCATTAAGCTTAAGTCAAATGTCTTGGCTATGTTTCAGAGATGGCTTGCATTGGTTGAGAAGTAGACTAGGCATAGGCTTTTAAATGCCTTAGGACTATGTTTCAGAGATGGCTTGCATTGGTTGAGAAGTAGACTAGGCATAGGCTTAAATGCCTTAGGACTGACAATGCGTTGAGTGGATGAATAGAACCATCCCAGAGCGTGTACGTAGTATGCTCAGCCATGCAGACCTACCACAGAGCTTTTCCATTAAGCTTAAGTTAGATGTCTTGGCTATGTTTCAGAGATGGCTTGCATTGGTTGAGAAGTAGACTAGGCATAAGCTTAAATGCCTTAGGACTGACAATGCGCTAAGTGGATGAATAGAACCATCCCAAAGCATGTACATAGTATGCTCAGCCATGCAAACCTACCATAGAGCTTTTGGGCTGAGGCAATCACTACAACTGTGCATATCATAAATAGGTCACCTTGCAGTGGTTTGGATTTTCAGGTTGTAGAGGAGGTATGGACTGGGAAGCCTCCCTCTTATGTGCATCTACATGTCTTTGGATGTGAGACATTTTGCCATATGCCCAAGGACAAGCGTAGTAAGCTGGATCCTAAGAGTGTCAAATGCATTTTCCTTGGCTATGGATATGCAGGCAAGATGGGTTACCGCCTCTGGGATTCGTAGGCATGGAAAGACATCCGCAGCCATGATATAATCTTCCATGAAGACACGATGCATAGGCAGCTTAAGAAGGTGGTAGAGATACACAGGGTTATATTCCATGAGGAGCCATGTGCTCCAGTATAGCTTGCACGGCCAGTTGGATAGCTTGCAACAGCAGTTGGTGCACATGGCCAGGGTGTTGGATAGGCAATAGAGCCTACAGTGAGACAATCTACTAGAGAAATTAGATTTGAGCCCTCGATGCATTATGTTTTGGTTACAGATGCAGGAGAGCCCCTCACCTATGATGAGGCTATGCGCAAGGGTGATAGTTACTCCTAGGAGAGGGCTATGCAGTCTGAGATGGACTCCCTGCATTAGAATATGACTTGGGATTTGGTTGCATTGCCTAAGGGTAAGAAGGCTTTGCCATGCAAATGGGTATACAAGCTGAAAAGTACCCCTGGAAACCCCAAGCCAATGGCCTAAAAAGGCAAGACTTGTTGCTAAGGGTTTTAAACAAGAGCATGGAGTTGACTTTGATGACGTCTTTTCTCATGTGATCAAGATGACCACACTTAGTTTTGGTCTTAGTTGCACAGCTTGACTTGGACATGTATCAGATGGATGTCAAGACTAGATTTTTGCATGGGGATTTGCATGTTGAGATTTACATGGAGCAACCTAAGGGCTTTGCAAAGCTTGGCAGGGAGTACCTAGTGTGCAAGTTGAAGAAAAGTATTTATGGCTTGAAGTAGGCACCTAGGGAGTGGTATCATAAGTTTGATGCCTTCATGCAGTCACAGGGCTATAGTAGGAGTGCTATAGATTTGTGTCTTTACACAAAGAAAGCCCGCGATGCCTCATTGCTTATTTTGATACTTTATGTGGATGATATGCTGATAGTAAGGAAAGGTCATGATGAGCTGGATGCTCTTAAATATCCACTACAAGGATATGAGGGTATAGTGATGCCCATTAGCGACGAGAAATAGTGGTGTCGCTATTAGCATCGCTATTAGAAAAAGAGAGAAAAGATGTTAAACATAATAGGGAAAGAGAGAAAAAGAGAGAGAGGGTCAGGGTCAGGGTCAGGGTTAGGGAGGAAGAGGAAATGAGAGAGGGAGAGGAGAGAGAAAAAGAAATGAGAGAGAGAGAGAGGAGGAGAAAAAGAGAGAAAAAGAGAGAAAAAACATTAAACATAATAGGGGAAGAGAGAAAGAGAGGGAGAGGGTGAGGGAGGGAGAAGAAATGAGAGAGGGAGAGGAAGAGAGCAAAAGGAAATGAGAGAGGGAGAGGAGAGAGAAAAAATGAGAGAAGGAGATGAGAGAGAAAAAGAGAGAAAAGATGTTAAACATAATAGGGAAAGAGAGAAAGAGAGGGTGAGGGTGAGGGTGAGGGAGGGAGAGGAAGAGAGAAAAGGAAATGAGAGAGGGAGAGGAGAGAGAAAAAGAGAGAAAAAACATTTAAATCTAATAGGGAAAGAGAGAAAGAGAGGGTGAGGATGAGGGAGGGAGAGGAAATGAGAGAGGGAGAGAAAGAGAAAAGAAAATGAGAGAGGGAGAGGAGAGAGAAAAATAGAGAAAAACATTAAACCTAATAGGGAAAGGAGAAAGAGAGGGAGAGGGTGAGGCAGGGAGAGCGAGTGAGAGAGGGAGAGAAAGAGAGAAAAGGAAATGAGAGAGGGAGAGGAGAGAGAAAAAACATTAAACATAATAGGGAAAGAGAGAAAGAGAGGGTGAGGGTGAGGGAGGGAGAGGAAATGAGAGAGGGAGAGAAATAGAGAAAAAAATGAGAGAAAGAGAGAAAAAAATGAGAGAGGGAGAGGAGAGAGAAAAATCATTAAACCTGATAGGGAAAGAGAGAAAGAGAGGAAGAGGGTGAGGGATGAAGCATATATGAGAGAGGGAGAGAAAGAGAGAAAAGAAAATGAGAGAGGGAGAGGAGAGAGAAAAAATGAGAGAGGGAGAGGAGAGAGAAAAAGAGAGAAAAAACCCATATACCTAATAGGGAAAGAGAGAAAGAGAGGGTGAGGGTGAGGGAGGGAGAGGAAATGAGAGAGGGAGAGAAAGAGAGAAAAGAAAATGAGAGAGGGGGAGGAGAGAGAAAAAGAGAGAAAAAACATTAAACCTAATAGGGAAAGAGAGAAAGAGAGGGAGAGGGTGAGGCAGAGAGAGGAAATGAGAGAGGGAGAGGAAGAGAGAAAAGGAAATGAGAGAGGAAGATGAGAGAGAAAATACACTAAACATAATAGGGAAAGAGAGGGAGAGGAAGAGAGAAAAGGAAATGAGAGAGGAAGATGAGAGAGAAAATACACTAAACATAATAGGGAAAGAGAGAAAGAGAGGGAGAGGGTGAGGGAGGGAGAGGAAATGAGAGAGGGAGAGAAAGAGAGAAAATTAAATGAGAGAGAGAGGAGAGAGAAAAAATGAGAGAGGGAGAGGAGAGAGAAAAAGAGAGAAAAAACATTACACCTGATAGGGAAAGAGAGAAAGAGAGGGAGAGGGTGAGGGAGGGAGAGGAAGAGAGAAAAGGAAATTAATTGTTGTTGTTTGTTGTAGTAGTAGTAGTTTCTTCTTTTCTTTTCTTGTTTATTGTTGTTTAGTTTTCTTGTTTTTTGTTGTAGTAGTATTAGTAGTTTTTTCTTCTTTTCTTGTTTATTATAGTAGTAGTAGTAGTAGTAGCAGTAGCAGTAGCAGTAGCAGTAGCAGTAGCAGTAGCAGTAGCAGTAGCAGTAGCAGTAGCAGTAGCAGTAGCAGTAGCAGTAGCAGTAGCAGTTGTTGTTGTTGTTGTTGTTGTTGTTGTTGATGTTGTTTTTTTTTTCTTCTTTTCTTGTTTATTATAGTGGTCATAGTCGTAGTCATAGTCGTGGTAGTGGTAGTGGTAGTGGTAGATGTGGTAGTCGTAGTCGTGGTCGTGGTCGTGGTCATGGTTGTGGTCGTGGTCGTGGTCGTGGTCGTCGTAGTCATGGTCATCGTAGTCGTGGCCGCGGTCGCGATCGCGGTCGAGGTCATGGTCATAGTCATAGTCATGGTCGTGGTCATGGTCGTGGTCATGGTCGTGGTAGTCGTGGTCGTGATCGTGGTTGTCGTAGTCATAGTCGTAGTCATGGTCGTGGTCGTGGTCGTGGTCTTCATCATAGTCGTAGTCGTGATCGTTAAAGAAAATGAGAGAGGGGGAGGAAGAGAAAAAAGAAGGAACGAGAGAGAGGGAATAAACATATAGCATAATAAAGAAAGAGAAAAAGAGAGAGAGATGGAAGGAGATGAGATAATGAATGGATAAAAAACAAACAGAGAGTGGTGACGAGGTCCGGTACAACGCCACGAGACACGAAACACTCCGACATATAAATCTGTGAGTGGGTGGGTGGAGACTTTACATATGTTAATTTTTTATGAGTTACAAGAGAAGAAATCCCTTCTCAAACAATTTAAGAAAGAAAAAAAGAATGATAACAAAAACAAATTGTTTGTCGTAACGTAGACAAAATGAAAAACGATGAAGGTCTTGGTGTTCAAGATCGCGAGGCATATCTTAATCACCGTGTCCCATGTCCTTGCTCTCAATGCAAGCTGGCAATTAGACGAAAACGTTAATTGTCTATAGAACACGTACGACGCTTCGGCGAGTTTCAATCTGAGATCATTGATCAATTGATCTTGGATTTTCAACAAACAGTAAGAAAAGTTAATATCAATCATGCATTGTACTCGCAAGCTAATTGAATACTATATACAAGAAGATTGGGTGTGGCTGGCAAATTTTCTATCCAGGGAGGTGACGTCTCGTCCCAAGGAGGAGTGCACCCTTTGCGGCCAATTAGAAAAGTTTGTGGGCGTGTAATGGATGGAGTGCCTGAGCCAATCCACCACTTGGAAGGTACTACCCAATCTATAATATCAATACAGAGGAGACATGCAGCCTTCCAAACCTACCTACAATCTTGGAGCCTGAGATGGAGGCAATGATCGATGCATTGATTCCCGTGGATGTCGAGACTTCCGATCCACTTAGAGAGGAAGCATCCATACCATTATATGATATTTTTTATGGCCCAAATATTTTGTACACAATGCAGAAACTATTTTGTATGGCCCAAATAAAGCACATATCGCTAGCTTCCCTATTATAATTTTTTTTTTCCATGTTACCGTCGCTATTAGCGTCGCAAATTTACCTGTATGCATCGTTATTTGCGTCGTTATTAGCATCGCAGAGCGTCGGTATCAACGTCGTTATTTGCATCGGCATCAACATCGCATTTGCGACGTTGATACCGACACAAATAGCGATGCTGATACCGATACTAATACCGACTGTTCTATGGCGTCGCCAATAACGACGCTTTTTGTGATGACGAGGGTAAATTTTTTTATTTACATTTTTGTCGCTTTTAACGTCGGTATAAGGTCTATATCTTATAGTGCTCAACTGAAGAAGAGCTTTGAGATGAAGGATTTGGGATAGGCCTCTCACATTCTTGGTATACGCATTAAGTGTGACATCAGGCATTAGGGACTACTCTACCTCTCACAAAGGGAATACATTCATAAAGTCCTTGGACGTTTCCGCATGTAGGATGTGAAGCCTATTGGCTACCCATTACCTTATTATGTGAAGGTCTCACAAGCCAATTGTCCGCAGAGTAGAGGCTGAGATGGCCAAGATCCCTTATGCATCAGTCGTGGGCAATTTGATGTATGCCATGATAGCCACTCGTCTAGATATTGCCTTTGTAGTTGGTGTTGTGGCACGCTATATGGCTACACCTGGCAAAAAGCATTGGGATGCTGTAAAGGGTATCATGAGATACTTGCAAGGCACAACAGATATGTGTGTTTGCTATGGCAAATAGGATATAGGAGTTGTGCAGTACACAAACTCCGATTATGCAAGACATGTAGGTAGTAGGAAGTCCACTTCTGGCTATGTATTCACCTATGCTAGAGGTGCTATCTTTTGGATGTCCAAGGTTCAGAAGTGTACAGCTCTATCTATCACATTGAGGCTGAGTATATTGCAGCCACTGAGGCCTACAAGGAGGCCATATGGTTAGGTTGTTTGGTTCATGACCTTGGGATTGATGCTATACCTACGTTGCATTCGGATTCTCTGAGTGCTATTCAGTTAGCCAAGTATTCGATCTTCCATGCGAAGACGAAACACATTGAGGTGAGATATCACTTCATACGTGGGGTCGGAGGACAAGTCTATTGACCTTGTCAAGATATCCACTGACAAAAATCGTGCAGATCTACTCACAAAAAGCCTCACTACTGAGCGCTTTGCCTTTCTCAAGAGATTGATGGGTGTTGGATGAGATGATGTTTTTTCTCATCTTGTTGTACATGTTTACATTGTACTATCTTTTATTTTTTTTATTTTTCACTCCTCACTGGGACATATTCACCTTTAAGTGGGAGATTGTTAGGGGTAAAGGCGCCTCTGCCTAGCCACCTGTGTATTACTACACTAAGAGTACTCGCCACTGCACATTGCAGGTGGCGGGTGCCCATCACCGTCACTTTATTCTTTATTCTTTTAGAGACAATTTGAATAAAGGAAGGCCCGGTCACACATTGTGACTGTTGGAGTTCCCATTTCGTGTCTCTCTCTTTCTTGCTCTTACTCTCCTGCCCATAGCTCTTCCAAGCAAGCAAGCTTCGATCCTTCTCACCTTTCAAGTGCAATAGTAAGTGCATACTCATGCATGCCCGATTGTAGAAGTTTATAAGTGTGACCTTGTTATTATTGATGATAGTTATTATTATTTATAAGTGTGACCTTTTTATTATTGATTATTGCTATCGGTTCATCTGTGTGCAAGGATATAGCTTGCAATAAGCAAATGCGAAGGCCTTTTGCTAGATTCAACAATGAGTTCACACATGCCCGGTAGTGACCTTATTATTATTGATGATTGCTATTAGTTCATCGATGCTTGAGGATATAGCTCTTAATGCAAAGGGCTTTTGCTAGATTCAATATCATCTTCTCATGACTCACAAAATCTTGAGTTTCTATAGCAAATGAGAACAAGCATGAAAATAATATCTCAAATTTCTTATTATTTTTTATAGTACAATTTTTTTTTCTTATAATGTTCCACAATAAAGGAATATATTTATGAAATGATAAAGCAAAGTATATGAAATGAAGTTCTATAACTTTTAATCATAATTTTCAATTGTAGAGGATAATAGATTTTGAAAATACCACATAAAATACATCAACTTGTTCTTGATTGAGTTAAAAAAGATGAGAGAGAGAGAGAGAGAGAGAGAGAGAGAACATAAAACATGTGTACACGTGTGTGTCTTATTTCATTCTTAAGGTAAATAATACAAATTTTAGTTGAGAAGCATGATTATATGAAACGATTTTAAGTTAATTAGCAATTGTATTTAATGTTCAATTAAAACTATAATTGCAAGATTTCAAATTAAGTTTGGTAGAGGTGTATATATTCTTTAATTTATAAATTGCAAATGTATGAGTTTACTATTGAGTTCAAGAATGCAAAATCATTACACGCTTTGAAATAAAACAACACATAGTTGATGATATATTCATACAAAATATATGATCTACAATGCCCATCTCATCAAGATCAAGACATTATTTAGTTGAATACATGAAAAATGCCCATTGGTTTATTTATATCTAGCCCATTAGTATTGTAGCATGCCCACCCGAGCCTCTTCCTCTTCTCGACACATTCTTAGTATCCCATCAAGAGATGTCCTAAGAAATGCCGTTCGAGATTTGATGAAATACCTTAGAGTTTGCTATCTAGGCTCGCTTGAGTCTACCCCGCAGTGGAAGTTCCGACCGTTCCCACGAGGATCGACCTGAGTTTTTGGTTCTTATTATAAGTCAAATCAACTACTAATGGTTGATTAATGACAGCAATTCAAGTTTCCATTTCTTATAGAATTGCCCAATTGAAACAGACTTGCATTGCACTAGGTTCAAAGAGAATGGGAGATGGAGGGGAGTGTGGCACTTTGATCCCTTCTTCCCATGGTGCAAAAATTCCATTCCAGGCCTTAAAACAATGCAAGTCAGGCTTTTTTATCTCTAATGGTCATACATTTACCTATTAAAAATGTAATTTTTATTCCTTTTTAAGAAAGCTCTCAGCTCACCAAGGCTACCCAACCATAGGTCTGGATCTGTCCGTCCTCCCACTTCCCTTGACAAAGTATTTTTAATTTCCTAATTAGCTACCACCTTAGATTCAACATAGAAAAACATCTTCTTTAATTATCTCATGATACAAATTCGTTACATGCCTTTATTTCACAACACAAAGACAGAGTAAATCAATTCCTTCTCAATAGTTCCTTTAAGAAAAATAACTTCTTACAATGTTTTTAGTTCTATAATGTTGACCCGCATGTATTATTCTCTCCAAGTTTAGTTCCTAAACTAGTATTGGAACTTCCTGTATACTATCTAGAATTCGAAGGGCAGTTGGCAATTTGTAAGGGTCTAAGGAGTTTATGACCAGAGTCCCCCTAGTATCCTCACCTCCTCCTACTAACTAGAGTTCCCTACGATAAGATCTTTTGCACCATGATTGGTCTAAGCTCGCTAACACAAAAACAAAAAAAACCCCTTGAAGTAGGTTTTATCCACGCTGGTCTTGGGGAGGTCTAGCACCATCAAAGAACATTGCCTCAGTTGGCGTTCTGTGCTCATTAAAATACTGCCGTAGTTGACGTTCTATACTTGATTATACATTATTTAGCCTAATGATTTTAGAAAAGATTAGTACCTAACTTACAATCACAAACATCTTATCTCAAATGCATTGTACACAAACTTTAAACAAATCTTTTCTTTCCTAAAATAATAGTATCAAGGCAAAACTTAGGGTAAGTGGCAATACCTTCCACTAATCTTCTCAGAATTACCCTCCCTCGGGATCTAGTTCGGATTCAATCTAAACAAGAATTCTATTTTTGAGAACAACTCCCTTGATGGTCTTTTCTCAATTGATTTTTGTGGGTCCTTGCCTATGATTATTCCAAAAAAAAAGGTTACTTTTATTACAAAAAGTATTATTTTAACAATTTCATCTCAAGACCTTTTATATACTGAGAATTAGCGCCGATGTTTATCCATTAGATGTTCCGTTAGATCAATACAAATAAAAATTTTTTAAGTCTTTTTAGGAACACAATACCTTGCTTGTACTTCTCCTTGGTACATCTCATACAAACCAAAATTATCCCTTGGAATTTGCAGTTAAGAATTCCTTTAAAAGATTTTATGAAAGAGATTTTAAAAATCCTATTTTATGAATGCAACTTTTTGTTGCATAGAACGAGGGCCTGCTAGCTACCTTTAATATCAAAATATAGTACATGGGAATCTATGACGAGTGCTTGGTTGATGGTATTCGCAACTTCGTTTGTAATCCTAATACTTTTCATTCCGTTTGTAGTGGTTGTATCTGCAACGTTATTGGCAGCTCATGCCTCCGCGATCCTCATAACTTCTTCTTCAGGGCCATGTTCTTTAATCACAAGATTGTAGAGGGAATTTTGGCAAAAAAGCTTGGGGGTTTTTGCAATTGGATTGATGGGGAATGGCCATCACTAGAAATTAAGAAAAATCGAGTAGAGTCTTGATTCCACAAGGAAGTGGAGGTAGAAGGGATGGGAGATTCGATTCTAAGAGCCTGTGGAGTATCCTCCTTGTCTTCATGACAAGAATTTCAATCCTTGCGCTCCTCTTTCCTCACTCCCTCTTGCTCTATACTTGTGAAAAGAGCCTCTCTTCTTTGAACAGGCTGCTCCCTAATGGCTCCTTATGCCCCATATTTATAGTTAAATTGAAGAAGAAGGGTTGTGGCCAATAATAGGAGCTCTTTGTGGAGGATATCTTAGCAATCCAACAATCTGGAAGTTTTTAAGATGCAATCTAATGCTGGCAATATGATCTTTGAGGTCTAGAGAGGCTGCCAGAGATGCCATAACTAATTCACCTAGCTCTCGGATGAACTTGCTCTAATCTAGGTCTCTTGTCAAATTGAGAAAAGGGGGCAATTGTTGGAGTCTTCTGTTGAGATTGAGGATGAGAATTCAGGCTTTCCTTCATGCTTTCAACATCTCCAATTTTAGGAGGAGAGAGAGGGAGAAAATATGGCATCATTTTTTTCATTTAAAAAAAGAGGCGGGGGGGGGGGCAGCCTGTTCATCATCTTCTTCTTCCTTAATCTTCGTTTTTTTTTCAAGCTTTAAACTTTCTCTTACTTCCTAAGTTTTAAATGTGCTTAGTCAGTTCTGACTTATAGGCCAAGACTTCTATTTGTATGGTGATTTTTCGTGAAGGGTGCCTATAGATCTTATTGGCCCTGGAAGTTATCGGGTTACGAACTTCAGATTATTTTATTCGAGACTTCCTCTATTTAATGGCCTAGAATTCTCCAAATCTAATTACAAGAAGTTGAGAAGATTGAAAATAAAGTCAGAATATCACAAGTACACTGTCTAACTGACGAAGTGCTCATCCATGCCAAAGGGAAAACACAGGGCCTAATAATCAAAATGACACCTCTATGTTGGGATAACGATACAATGCCAAGTGACTAAGAGGTACTCTTCAAAAGATTCTCACTTTCCAAATTCACGGCTTAGTGCCTATTTGACAAGCACCTTTCAGCTCTAATCACACACATCACAAGACATAAGGATATATATATGTCAAATATATGATACTTGCCAATCCACATGTCCAATAAGTGACAACACAACACATGCAAGTAATGCCTAACAAGGGATAATCGGTTCTTGCTATGCATAACACATCCCAATTAGCAATATCTTTTCTCCTATACACATGTGTGCAAAGCATACACACATAAAAATAATGAATGATGGTAGCGAATTGCCTGATCAGCTTCATGACATGCATATGTTGAATTTGCAATGCATGCCAACTGGAGAGCCCCTTTTATCACACACACACACACACACACACACACACACACACACATACAATAAGTGGTAGGATAGGACTGCCTCATGACATGCACATGCCAAACTTATGATGCATGCCAATTGGTAGGCTAGTCCATGTAACACATAAGGGAGGGGATATGTGTTTTTGTGTGTGTTACATGGATAGAAAGAGTAGAATGAAGCCCTACATGTCCCACATGCTTCAACTTTATAGATTTTGATAGCCCCCTAGGGTTTTTATTGCACCCTGTGGGTGCTTTGGGAAAATTAAAAAGCCTAGCGGGGTTTTGGCTGGTTTCTAGGTTACCTTTTACCTACTCAAGTGTGATAAAAAATCAGCATAAACATGTTAACCATAGTAATCACACACCCTAATTACAAAAAAAAGTCAATTAATTACGTAAATACCCAATCTCTCCATATAGGCTAAGTTGATTTCTCATGTAGATAGTCTCTCCCCTTGACATAATGATAATGCTCTTCAATGTACTTAGTATGTGCATGGAACATTAGATTCTATACAACTACTAATGTGCTTTGGCTGTTAGTGAAGATGGTGGTGTTAGATGATTATCCAATGTCCAAAATCAGCCAAGAGGTATCTAAGCCAAACATACTTAGTTGTACATCTGAAAGTTGCCATGTGATCAACTTCACAATTAGAAGTGGCCACAATGGGCTACTTCTATTGAATCATGATATGCATGAGCTACCAAGCATAAAGTAAAAACCACTTGTGGATACATGAGTATTATAATAGTCAACCTAGTTAGAATCTAGCTATAAGGATCCCTTATTGGGATAGAACGACCCAAGGTTCCAACACTTGAGTAGCGAAAGATATGCTTCAATACTTGTTGCGAATGCTTGTTGCCTCGGCTATGCATAACTCTACTTATCAATGAGACTACCAAGTGAATGTTAGGTCTCATAATCTATACATAAATCAAACATTCAATAGCATACTAATAGAGAAAGTCATAAAAGTAATTTTCAGCATCATGAAGGCTCAACATCAAACTTGTATCCATAAGAGTAGCAATAGGCTTGCGGCCCTCAAGACGAAATCTCTGTCTCACAAAAAGAAATAAGTCCATCACACTATTTAAATTGAATGCTTAGATAATTATGCAATAGACCCAAATCTGGCACGTCAAAAGTTGAATTCAACTTAGCCTTAAACTTAACAACATATGTCTCATTAGTACCAATGAGTAATGTGTTATCATTTTATAAATCAATGGTCCAAGACACATCACCCTCATGTCTAACGTATAAGTGATCTCAGTTGGACTATTCCAAAAACCTCATGCATTCAAGTATGCATGTTTTCGGGACCAAAAACGGGCTTGACACTCGCTCTTTAGCACTAGCTGGACCTCTAAGACACACAAGTCACCCCACATGGCCTCGCGGCTAGGAGCATCTAAGGGACACACTATACTAAGCTCTAATATTGATCTTGCATTTTTACTAGGACACAATCCAACGTTTACCTTCCCCTACTCCTCAGAGGGAGATCCCATAACATATAGGTATAATACCTCGTAACACACACATAGGAGGCAACCTCTTGGTTAAATACCGTGGCCTCACTGCAGCTCTCCTACATCTTGGGGATTGGCCCCTTGATGCGATGCTTCAACATAAAGAACAACATACAAGCTCCGCTCTTTTGTATATCAAATGATCCATGAGTTTATATTTCCTCGCTAAACTTACCCCAAGGAACCATCGTCTGCCCTACGGTCTAGGAATCCTCACACTCTCAACGTTGGTCAATGTTTGGCATACAGGTGCTATGTATCCACGTTTTATACCATGTGGCATGCAAAATGCAGAAGTGTATGACCATTGTGCAAAACCGTTTTATGATTAGAAATCAACCACGTGGTGCGCAAAACAATCCTTTAATAATTTTTTATCTACTCGTTGTTGTTGCGTTGCTAGAGACTAGCACCGAGTTTCCTCGTGCTACTAGTCTCCTTAAATTTAAATTTTTATCGGCCTATATGCTATACACAAACCAAATGAATCTGCATTTTATATATTTCTAGCAATCTCTCACTTTTACAATCTCTTTTCTCCCTAACCGATTAGGTTTTGCCACATTGCATAGGTTCAAGGTTCATTTGTATGCCATCTTTTCATATGGAAAGCAATAAAAATGCATTAAAACATAAAAAAAAGGATGAGCTAAGGCTTAATCCTCATGCCCCAACCTTGCTACACATCCACAAATATTAATCATATTTTTTTCTAATTATTTATAGTGAAAAATCTAATTTTTCTTATTTTCTCTATTTATTTTTTTCAAAATTTATGAAAAATCAGACTTGTGAGCTCCCACTAATCAAAAGAACTTAGCTTCATTTTTATATTTATTTTTACTTCATGGGAACTCAAAACACTCACTAAAATCCCCAGTTTTCATGATTTCGTCAAAAATCGCACTTTGCGCGTTTTACATGTTTTGAGGAAAAATTATTATGTCATCAAAATTTTTAGTTTTTTTTCTATCATTTCAGAGATAATTCAGCATATGCAATCAAGATCAATCATCATCAATCATTTCCTTCAATTATCTTTCATTAAACAAAGAATAAGACCACTTACTCATAGAAACCCGTGTGTTCAAGGTGCGTATCTCGAGATTGAGAGGCCATTGACGCTTTTCTCTTGCTGTTGATGCACTCTCTAGCCCCGATCTATATCCTCTACTGCTCCATCAGCATCATTTTCTTCAAAATCGTAATCACTCCCCTTCTCTCTTTCATTGATGCATATGAACAACTACTAAGAGGAGATAGGAGAGAGGAGAGAGGAGAGAGAAATACTAGAAAATCAAAATTTTAAATCCTCCATTAAAATGGGCAAGCTTACAACCATCTCATTCTTCTCTCTGCCTCCCTGATCGAGAATCTCCCTCTCTCTCTCCAAACGGGTGTGTATCGGAGAGGCATCGGGCAAATTTGAGGAGGCGCATTCACGCTTCCCTATCTATTCGATAGTTTTTGCATTGATTTGAGGCTTCTTATTAAGCCTAAGGTTTAAAACATTAAAATAACCGATTCATCTTTTTGTGTTCACATTGTCCCGCAAGTGGATATTTCAGTTTTAAGGGGGTAAACAAACTCGGATTCAAGATCCGCCTGGATATGCGGCTTCGCAGCATCGAAATCTATAAAGTTGGCCTTTGTCATGCCCTTTCCGGTTCTGAATCCAATAGCTATTTTACAACATCAAACCTTGTGAGGATTAAATGGGGGGTCAAACGACCTCCGATCGACGAACTGAGACTTGCGTTGGATTCCTGACGTCAAAATGCATCTAGAAAAACTCTAGCTTGGCCATCCGCCACGTTTGATTTTTCATGAAAATTTGGTCTTTCACACTTCCCGGGCACTTCTTGCTCCAAAAACGACCTCAAATGCTTCAAGCCCCCATCGGCTCCTAAAATCCAGTTCTCACATGTATCTTCTCATACCAAACTTAAGGTGCTTTCTTCAAGCCATACCATGCCTTTTTCAATCTACACAATTCGTGCAATGCCTTTTTCAACCTATATACTTTGTTTTCTTTCCCTTTCTGTATAAAACCACAAGGCTAAAAAATATACACTTATGTAAATCACCATTCAAAAATGTAGTTTTGATGTCCAACTAATATATATTCCAACCATTATAAACTACTAATTATGCATACTATGATTAGTTGTCATAGGATAAGTGCGAGCAAAGGTCAACAATAGTCAACACTACTATTTGGCTTGCACTTTAACTTGTAAATCCACTTGGTACCAATGGTCTCATTGCAAGGATATAAGTCACATAAGAACCAAGTACCACTTTTGACAATAGCATCATACTCATATTCTATAGCTGCCATCCAATTTTTTGACATTTTTACCTCTTCAAAAGGCTTTAGCTCATCCTCAGCACATAGACTAGAGATAACCAAGGCATCACAAACTGATGTGCATAAGAGGCACTATGAGAGCACGAATGAATATATGAATGGTTAATAATGATTCAAGCTTACTATCATGCAACATTTGCACTAGCCATTTTGGCATAGTCTTGTATTGCTCAATCTCTACTCTCTCATCAATAAGTGCATTAGAAGTATATTGATTTATGGTATTATGAGAAACTTATATAGGTTGAAAAAATACCTCGTTTGTCATTGCATGTGACCACATACCACTAAAAAGAGGTTACAAAGTATCTTAATGAGTGCACATTTGTTTCTTCCATATATGACATCATAGTTAGCCAATATGTGCTTGCTTTGTGAATGTTATAACTCATAAGCTTTGCTTTCATTATTGTATCCAAACAAAAAGAGATTTCATGTTATAGCCTTTCATTGAGCCAAAACCTTTTTGAAATGTCTTTTGTCTTTGAAATTGTAAGAGCATGCCAACTCTAACATTGGAATACTAGATATTCAAACTTGAATATGATGTGTTTTTTCATATTCTAAAGTAGCTCAATGGCTAAGTTTCTATTATAAATTTGCCTATAATAAGCTATACTAGAGTTAGAGCTTTACACAAGAAATACAAGAGAAATGCCTCCAAGCTAGAAATCTTTCTATTCATGATAACAAATGTGGAGAAATATTTAACCATGTTGATTTGCAATGCCACCAATCCTTGAGCTTGGTAGAATAGTTAGACTTGTCCCCACAAGCATAAGAATAGCTTATCCTTGACTCTATTGTTTAGGTCAAGAGATATTCGAATTGGTCAAGAGTTTGATCCCAAGGGGTCCACCTATAAGAAATCATCTATATAACATGCGTTCAAAGGGTAATAAGAGCTACCCTTTCTTTGTATGCTATAAGGCCTTAAAATGACCCATTTTACTTGACTAAACTTACATATTTTTTTTCAAATTGTAATTAAAAAACCCTTTTTGTAAATATAATCTTGTAAAGTTTACTAAATATAATACCATTTCTTTTGAACTCACGTGGTATCTCACATGTTATAAGGTGGACCCCCCAAGAGTTTGATATGGCTGCTATTTAGCTACTTAGATGAGACTAAGTAAAGTGATATTTGGTTTTCTCTTGTGGTGCTACTTGGGGTCTTCTAGAGGCAAAAGGATTGGACACTTTTAAATTTGGGCCCAAAAAGGGTTCTCCCATAAGATTGTAGGACCTATGGATGTGGAAAAATAGCTCAAAGACATCATAGCTCAAAGACATCTATTTAAATCTCATGAGTTGGCCCTTTATTTGTACCTTTACTAGATGGCAAGCTTGAGACATTCAAGATTTTTTTCTTTATATGTAAAAAAAATGAATAAAAATTCTCTTTAATAAAAAATGTAGGTCAATGTTGCATTGTATCTTTTGAATATATTATCTAAGGATATCTTTTTACAAAAAGGTTGACCTTTGATACTTTTATATTTTGTGATTTACCTTACGTTAGTCATATTGTTTTCTTTCCATTAACATGGTTATATTATCTTTCATTCTATGCTTTTGCTATCTTATTGTTGAGAAAATTCTACCATTATTAGTCGAAAAACAACACTTTTAAAGTTTATATATTTTTGAGTATCATTGGAAGTATTCTCGAGATCGATTATAAGATTTATTTTATTTAGACAAAAAAAACTCCTCATTTTCTACAATCTAAACTAGAAGTTTAGCCAGATATTGTATAACATAAAATTATAGATAGGTCTTTAAAGGAATCCCTAAATTGGATCAAAGATTAGAAAACCAAGGAAATACGAATCCTCTTGGAAGGTTTGGCAACAACTTGGTATATATAATGACCTAAATAAATAAAAGAAAATTAGGTGTTGCTCAAATAGTCATTAATCAAACATTTTGCTAATCCAAACATTACACAATCTGCACTAAATTAGCTAAGAAGGTGTGAACAACTACATAGAGAATCTATAGCACACTTTACAATCAAGTTAGACCCAACAATGTTAGAATCCATGAAAATATTTTTCTTATGGCCTTGATTAGACTCAAAAGCATCATTTTCTCTATTAGAACAATGTAGCAACTAAGTTAGCCCTCAATAAGTAAGATGCATGCCCCATCTCTATACTATTTGGTGATACACAACATTTATATCACTCAAGTACACAAGCAATTGCTCCACTACCATTATGGGGTGAAACACTATATCAACCAACATATCTCTTGCCACATTAACTATTCCAATTGCTGTTAGCTTAGATAGCATAAATGCATATTAAACTTCAGGGATAAAGTTCTAGAATTCCCAAATTCTTTACCAATACCTTTTCTAACTCTAGCATGTATTGATCACTTTCAATAGGTCCAAATAGAAGGAATCTCTCTCTAACAATGACATAGGGATATACAATGATTGTTGAGAAAATTTCCAAAACTCTTACCAAATGTTGAAAGGCAAACTCTTATCAATGTACCAATCTATCATGACATTCACACCTATCCAATTCCTCCCATCAAGATGTGAATGAGTTGCAAATCTCTAAGAGAGGTTCAAATGATCAATGAAGTAGTGAAAGACATGTTAGCAAAGTGTGACATTGAATCCTCGAAGAGTCAATGGGTAGAAAAATCTCATTTGATCAAAAGAATAATGGTCAATATAGGTTCTGTGTGGATTATTGTCCCCTAAATAAAGTGATAATAAGATATGTTTACCCTTTACCAAGACTAGATGAACTATTGGATCAGCTAGGGAGCTCACAATATGTCACATCTATCGATCTTCCATTAGTTTATTTTAGGAAATACCCCTGAATAAGAAGGATGCACCCAAAAAAGCTTTCCAGACAATAATGGAATTATTTCAATTTAAGGTGGTGCCATTTGGGTTACCTAACCCACAAGGACATTTCAATGCATGGGAAACAACATGTTCCAAGACTTAATTGAGAATAAAGTTTTAGTGATCTACTTGGATGATATCTTAATTTATACCCATACATGGAAAGAACATTTGGCCAAGTTCTTGAAGCAATTCTACAATGGTTATAAAAGTTCAATTTGAAGATCCAACAAAAACAATGTAAGTGGGGTGCAACTATACTAAAGTTTTTAGGCTATATTTTCTCAGCACAAGGGATCAAAGTTAATCCAAATAGCATTCCAACAATTAAAAACTATGCACCACAAACAAAAACCAAACAACCTCAAAGATTCCTATGGTTGATGGCTAGTTCTTTGAAGTTTATTCCCAATGAAGGTACAATCACATATCCTCTAAGGAAATTTTTGAAAAATGAAAAATAGTATATTGCAAGAATTCCAGCATCTAAAGTGAACATGCGGCCAACTCTACTTCCTTTTACAATCGACCTACACTTATCCTTAAAGTCTTCTACAAAACAGCCTTTTGCATTGAATCGAACCAGCAACACTTGCTCTTCCATATTTGACCAACAAACACTAGATTCTTTGTGATTGAAGGCACATGTAATACATATGTCAAACTCTTTGTCTCGCCATCATGCAAGGACAAGGGAACCTTTCTAATGTGTGAAATTGGGTGGCATGAATCATAACCCATCTGCACATAACCTAGATTTTGTAAGTCTTGCATATCTCCAAACCATTCAACATGACTGGTCATATGATTAGATGCACCTGAATTGACATATTATACATCATCATGTGTCCCCTTTCCTGTAATTGCATTCATCATATGTTGCATAACAAACAAACGCTCATTTTTGTCTTCATTCTGTCGTGAAGATGATGCATAGTTTCCTTGCTGCAATTTTCCACTACAAATATCATCCTTCTTAGCATAACAATGGGCTACAATACGACATGTTTTGCCACAATAATGGCAAACAATAGCAGAATTTCCAAAACCTATGTTTTGCCATCCACCTCTGCCTCTAGAGCTCCCCTTGCCTCTAAAGTTTCCTTGGCCTCTTCAAACTTGCATTTTACCAAATTGCTTATTGAACTTGTTTTGATGGTTATCACCAACACGTCCCATACCATGGCCTCTCAAAGAGGATCTACCACATCCCATTCTTGAACTTGAGTAAAATGCTTGGACCTATTCACCATTTCTTTCAAATGAGTCACCCTGTATATTGATCTCTTCGGTAATCATGAGACACAATAGCTCATCAAAATCTACCAAATTGCTTATTGAACTTGTTTTGATGGTTATCACCAACACGTCCCATACTATGGCCTCTCAAAGAGGATCTACCACGTCCCATTCTTGAACTTGAGTAAAATGCTTGGACCTATTCACCATTTCTTTCAAACGAGTCACCCTGTATATTGATCTCTTCGGTAATCATGAGACACAATAGCTCATCAAAATCTAGAAATGGCTTCCGTATGTATACTAAAGTAACAAATGATTTCCATGCCTTCTCATTATTAGGGCCACTTAAGTGGATGAAACCAAATCATCATCATCAGGCATTGCATCAATCGCTGCTAAAGCATCTGCAATGCTCCTCACCTTCAAAACATACTCATTGATAGACATTTTCTCTTTCTTCAAGGTATTCAACTCTTGCTTGAGTTAAATCTTTCGTGCCTTTGTATTTACTGAAAACATATTCTCAAAAATTGTCCAAGCTGCATGTGAAGTTTTTGCATTCCTAATATGTCACAACATCGTATTATAAATTACTGTAGATAGCCAGTACATCACCTTTTTGTATTTTGCATTCCATTCTTTCCATGCCTTTAATTCATCTATAGTCAGAGGGATACCCAGCTCTATCTCCTTTTTTTCACCCAAAATAAACTCATAAAGGCCCTTTCCAATGAGGAAGTTCGTCGTCATGCGAAACTTCCATGAAGGGTCTTTTCAAGCTTCTCAATAATGGGATTTCCACTATTCTCTGTCATTATCACAAACAAGGATATAACACAGCAAGCTAGTCTTCCACAACCTTTCACAACAAGTCTACAGCAATACACCGAGCAGCCTTTTTCATTGATTGCTCAATAATGCATGTAATCTACAACCTATTTGTAGATAAACCTTATGTTTGCTTCCTAGAAAATACCTCAAAAATTACATATTTGAAATCTATAACCTATGCACCCACTTTCAGTCAATACAACCAAAATCATCGTGTACCCTAAAACTGCTATCCGCAACCTTGCGGCTCTAAAACGGGCCCTGAAACAGTCTCAAATGCCCAAAAACACTACGTGCGAGCCCTAAGGGGCATATCTATAGAATATACAGTGCTCTGCTTGCACACCAAATCTCACAATAATATGAGATTTTCACTCTACCCTGCTTCCGATGCCTCCACAGACACTATCCAAGAGAAAGAGTAGAAGAATGGAAGAGCTTCTTACCCATTTCTTGCTTGCTCAAACCTGGCTTCTTTTCATTCACTTAAACCTTCAAAATCATCCTCTCTCAATGGCACGGCTCTAATTCCATGTCAAGAATCATGGTGGGGGGACTTGCTTGAGCTGTTGCACCAAACACACACTGTATACACAAGAGGAAGCTCACTCAAGAACATAAGAAGAGAGGTGGAGGCCAAAAACGTTTTCTTGTTGATTTCTTATTTTTCGTCTACACACAATACCATGTACACAAATTATAAATAAGATACAATATAAAGAAAAGTGGCCTGCTAAGTCAAACATTGCATAACAAACTACACTAATCAACCAGCGTTATATCTTTGCCAGTTGTAGGTAGGTGTAACAACTGAAATATAATAAGTGATAAGTCAGTGGGCATGTGAGTATCATAATGACCACCAACGTTCGAAGTGTAGACGTGCAGACCCATCTAGCCAGGCAGTCCATCATCAATGTCTACACATGTTGAGCTTGCCATCTCAATAACCTGTTGTGTAGGATCAGCTTATTTTAAGATGCTCTGCTAGAGCTAGGTGCTAGCCTACTTAGCAATTTACACCCTCCATATGCTATGGAAAAAAATACATGTGAGCCTCTCTCTTATGATGATTTCATGAAACATAGAGATGATAGTCACTCATGACCATGTAGTGTTGGAGTTTGACTCCTTACAGATAAACCATATGTGGGATTTGTTTCCTTTGTCTAATGGCAAGAAGGCATTGCCATGCAAGTGGATATACAAGTTGAAAAGCATCCATGGACACCACAAGATGGCGTATAAGGCCAAATTGGTATAGCGAAGGATTTCAAGCAGGAACATGGAGTTGACTTCAATGAAGTCTTTTCTCCTATGGTCAAAATGACAACTCTATACATGGTACTAGCATTGGTTGAAACCTTTATTAGATGGATATAAAGATGGGTTTTCTACATGGGGGACTTGCATGATGAGATGTATATGCAATAGCCTAATGGTGTTGAGAAAAAAGATAGGGAATACCTAATGTGTAAGTTAAGAAAGGGCCTTTATGGCCCTAATTAGACACCTAGGGAATGGTATCACAAGTTTGATGCTTTTATGTAGTCACAAAGATATAGCCATGGTGCTATGGATTCATTTTTATACATGAAGAAGGCTTGTGATGGCAGCCTTATGATTTTGATACTTGATGTGGATGATATGCTTATTGCTGGGAGAGCTCATGATGAGTTGGATCCCTTGAAAACGCAGTTCAAGAAGAGCTTTGAGATAGACATGGGACAAGCCTCACATATTCTTGGGATGTTCATTACACACGATTGCTCTAAGGGGCTCCTTTATCTCACACAAAAGGAGTATATCGAGAAAGTCCTTGAGTGGTTTCATATGTAGGATGGTAAGCATATTGGATGTCCTCTACCTTCTCGTGTGAAGGTTAGTCAAATGAGTGTCCATAGTCTAATGAGTAGAAGGTCGAGATGGCCAAAATCCCTTATGCATTTGTTGTTGTGGGTAGTTTGATGTATACTATGATAGCCACTCATCCTGACATAGCATTTGCAATGGAAGTTGTAGCATGCTATACGGCTACACTTGAAAAGTGGCATTGGAATGTCATAAAGGGTATCATGAGGTACTTGAAGGGCACATCATCTATGTGTATATGTTATGGTGGCCAGGATACTAGAGTTATGGGGTACACTAACTCTGATTATGCAGGATATGCAAATAGTAGAAAGTTCACCTTTTGCTATGTCCTCACCTTTGCTAAAAGTGTTGTTTCTTGGATGTCCAGGGTGCAAAAATGCATAGCTCTCTCTACTACCAAGGTTGCATATGCTACAACTATTGAGGCTTGCAAAGAGGCTCTCTAGTTAGGATGTTTGGTGGTAGACCTTGGTATTACTAATGTGGTCTTTACACTGCATTCATGGGCCTATAGGGCATTTGAAGCCCATCACATGAGCTTCCTCTTTGAAAAAGTTTGAGCCCAAATGCTTTACTATAGTTGCTGTAATCTGAGAAAAACTAGTCAGCCAGAAACCCTAATTCTCAGTCCTCCATAGCCAACTTTCTTCAAAGCTTTTTCACTTCATCTTCCCACTGGCTCTAGCACTCTGAAGTTCCTGCCACTCAAATCTGAAGTTCCCAGCATCAAATCAAGGAGGGGAAGATTCTGTTTTAGAAGATCTTGAAATATGTTAAAGATTTGGTGACATATGATTTTTTATGCCGAGAGTGCTTAAAAATAGCCAAAAATTACGAATATCCGAGGAAAAATAGACTTCCTCGAAGGCGACAAAGGCAATCAGTACGATTTTAAGCAGCAATGCCCCAAAAAATGCTTAAAAGAGCCACTGGTCGGCAATCGGAGAATTTTCTTAATTTTTTGGCGTGGAGACAAGACCCTGGGAGATGATCAGTAGTGGATGATTTCAAGATGGACACCCAGGATTTTTCAGACCAAGAATCGGACACTGGACAAGGAAGAGGGAGTGCCCGGAAGGCCAAGCCCAAAATGCCAAGGGTGGAAATGGACTTTAGGAGAGCCCAAAGGGTGTGACCCTTTGGGGTTCCCAAAAATTGGAAAAAGTTGGGGCGGGGGGGGGGGGGGGGGGGGGTTTGGGGGTTGCATTTTTTTCACCTAATCAGGAAGAAGGCGCCATATCACGAATTGAGGGAGAGATGGAAGATGGGGCCTGTAAACAATCCCCCCAACTGACCGGATACATGATCTACATTCTATCTTCGCTCTCCATCGCCGGTCTCTACTCCTCAATTGGTTGCCTGGTTGTGGAGAACAAAAACCAATCTTCCTCTCTCCTCCCTCTCTCTCCTGCATAGAGGCAATTCTTGTGCAAGAAATCAAGAAGAAGAGGGGCTGAAGAATGCTTGTTCGGCTGTGATCAGATTGCTTCAAGATGAAGAGGAGGCTGAGGAAAGAGGTTCAGCACTGAAGAATGGCGGTCCATGGGCTACTTAGAATAATTATTTAAAAACCCGCAACATGCAAGACACGCGGCATGCTCCAATTTTATGAAGAAATTTGCTTGTTTTTGTTGTTTCATGGTCCTAATGTTGTTCATATGCAATGAATTTTTGTTTGAACCTTGTTTGCATCATGATTGAGGGCTGTAACTACAGAAATGCAGAACCCATGATGATTTAGAGTCATTATTAATTCTTTAAAACCCGTAAAATATCATTTTTTATGAAAATTAATGGTTTTTTTCAATTTTGAGTTGGGGAAAAGAGATGGAAATGGAACAAAATCAAAGAAATATTAAGCTTCAATCAAAATAAAAAGGTATTATAAATAAATCAAAAATGCCTATTTTTCATGAATAATAAATAGGAAAAATAGTAAAAAAATGAAGAAAATTGGGATTTTCACACTCAAGAAATATGAAAAAATAAGATTTATGTGCGTGAATGTTTGGCAAGGTTAAAGCATGAGGTCAAGTCCCATTTTGGCCTTGTCCTTTGTTTTATAGTCCATGTTTTTTGCTTTTTACATGCAAAAATGATACAAAACAACCATTTACACCTATGCACCGAGCAACACCTAAACGGTGAGAGGGGGAGGAAGTTTGTGTGACGATCTAATTGTTGAAAAGATAAAAATTCTGATTTTCCTCTTTGTGCATAGCATTTAGGGATTGTTACATTATTAAATATAGGTGACTAGTAGCACGGAAGTTTCGGTGCTAGTCCCTAAAGTAGCGCAGCACGTAACGCTTAGTTAAAATTCATGAAAGGGTTGTTTTCTGCACCTCACATGGCTGGTTTTTTTTAATCATAAAATGGTTGTGCACAATCGTCATACACCTTGCATCAAGCATGCCATGTGGTATCTCCTAGAATGCATTGAAATTGATTGATAAACTTTGACCAATGCTAAGAGGACAGGAAACCCAAGCTGTAGGGTTAGACGGGTGCTTCCATTGGGGAAAGTTTTGGGAGGCAAATCAAAATCTCCTAGAATACTGAATCATGAAAGAGTGGAGTTTGTGCAAATGTTATATGTGTTAGTGACGCATCGTGGGGCTAATCCCCGAGGTGTAGGAGAGTCGTAGTGGAGCACGGCAATTAGCCGAGAGGTGCTTCCCTATGTGTGTATTACGAGACATTATGCCTATATGTTATGGGATCTCCCTCTGAGGAGAAGGGAAGATGAACATTGGACTACATATTGGATACAAACGTAAAATCGTCATAAGCATTTAGTGTAGAGTGAGTTTTAGACGCTCCTGGCTCATGAGGCCGTGTGGTGGGGTTGTCTGTCGTATGCATGAGGTCCGGCTAGTGCCATAGCCAGTGCTGGTCCATTTTAGATCCCACCAATGGTACGTCTACCGGGAGCTACCTATAAGTGGTGGTCTCCGAATCTAAGTTGTAAAGGGGCCTAAGTTTATAATTTCCATTAGGAGTATGCTAAGCTAACCATAAAATGGGGTTTGTTCAAGGATGGAAAACCTTGGCTTTCCCTATACAAAACTTACTGATGGACTTAGTTAGTTATGTAGAGCATGAGTCCTCTACAGAAAATAATTTAGGTGATGAGAAGAGTAACCAGTTGGTGGTTACCTCATCCTCTAATGCGATGGCATGGGCCAAGGTTCGCCTTGGTGTGGTCTCTACCCAAGAGAAATTATGTATAACCATCCATCAACCTAGAGGGCATGGAACAAGTATGTTGGAAGCTATGGTGGTCATGGCATCAAGAAGTGATTATACTAAAGTCCTATTGCCATGGGAAAAACTTGACACACAGTGGAGTGCAGTTATGGCTAAAACATCCCATGTGGTGGGGCATCATGCCAGAATTTTAAGTATCACAAGGATGTTAGAAGCCCTAGATGTAAAGGGAAAACCTTTGCTTAAAAGACACGGTCCCCAGGTCCTAAGTGCTAAGGATAAGTTTGCTTTTGATGAGGGGCAGAAGCTCCTAGATAAAGCCATTATAGAATTGCCTAGGAAGAGGCAAGATATGGAATATCCTCTAAGAAAGGATCGGAATGACATGCTAAGAGCTATAGTCTCCCTAGACCACTTTATGAGTTGGCAGAAAGGGACACTAAGGATAATATTAACCTCCCTACACAATAAAGGTGGAAATGGAAGAGGTTGGAGACCCCAAGACACTAGAGTTAGGTCATGAATATGAGGATTTTAATGGCCCAATGCTGATCCCGAAGGAAAGGACTAAATGCCCTCATCCTTATAGGGATCTCCCAGTGTTTCATGGGTTGGGGATCCGGTGGTGCATTTACGAGAATACAACCTAACTTTCCTTGCAAGTGGGTTCAATGATATTCATCGGATGCTCGTATTCTCAAGTACCCTAAAGGGAGAGGCTAGAAAATGGTACTAGAGCCTCCCAAGGGGGTCTATTAAATCCTTTGAGGAGTTGAGTGATCGATTTTTAGATGAATATGAAAAGAAGGTGCCTATGACCCAAGTTTTAGGGCAGCTGATGCAGATTAGGCAAGAGTCCTATCCTTCTGTTAAAGAATACGTTAGAGCCTTTGATGATATTCTGAGGCTTTGGCCAAGAAGAGCTACTGCATTGCCAGGTGATGTGCTTTGTGAGCTCTTTTTGAGTGGCTTAGAGATTAACACACAAATCCAAGTGGAACTACAGAATCCTAAGTTGTTAAGGGAAGCAAAGATGTATGCCATTGATTATGAGGGACATATTCAAAGATGTTGGGAAAACTTTTGGAGTTTTCCCCACTCAGTACAAGTGCATCCTAGCTTCCAACCATTTCTACAAGGAGATAGCTCACTTGTTGATACCAAAACAGCCTATGAGAGGAACCTTGGTAGCCAAAATCTCCAAGCAGAAAATGGCAATAGTAGGGATAATATACCCCCTGGGGATAAAAAGATTCCAAGCCTAGTAAGTCCCATCAAGGCTTGCAACGCTTCCATGAGAGATAGTTGTGGTGGAATTGATAGAACTATTAGGTCTACAAGCTTAGATGAGCATTCTATGAGTGGTTCTAGTTGTGCTCCTAGTAAGGCTCTTGAGAGACCTTTCCAATTTATAGATGAATCATGCTTTCGAGTAGATGCTATTCCTTTTAGTAAAAGCATGGTTCCTGTGGCTAAGCAGTTGTTGCAGAGTGGACAAAGGCAAGTAAAGACATCTTGTGTAGAGAAGATGCGGCATGCCAAAGGTCCACCTGTACTAAATAGAAGCCATAAGGCTGTGAGGCCATTTGGTAATGGTGATAAATACACAGTGAGTCCATTGGACCAATGTGGGCAGATGAGGCAGTCCAAGAATATGAAAAGGAATATGAGATGGGTTTGGAGGCCCAAAGGGGATGAGATATATCAATCGAATGATGTCATTCATTTAGCTCATAGTACCCAAGGAGAGATGACCATTATTAGTGAGATATGAGTAGAAAGGCTTGGACTAGTGGATCTACAAAGAGCGTAGATCAAGATTTTAGCTTATTCGCATCAGGAGCATGGGGCTAGTCCTCCTATTTTATGATATCCTTGGTATCCTGATTAGTTTGATAGGATGTGATGTATATGCCAAAGAGATCATATATTGCATGGATTAGAATGAACTATCCATTTTAGGCCAAGAGGGCCAGTAGCTTTAAGTAGTTAATGTATGATTTCTTTAGGCCTAGAGGGCTAGTTGTTTTCAGGTTTTAATAATCTATCTCTTTAGGCCAAGAGGGCCCTATCTCTGTTTGGTGCAGGTACGTTTAATGCTTTGTTGTTTTAGTGATTGCACCATACAGGTTGACGAAGTCACGCTGGAGGGAGGCTTTGCTGCAAAGGAGCTTCTTGTGGCTATTCCAGGTGGTTTCGTCCCCTTTCGAGTTTTTCCCTTAAGCAATTAATGATATATGTGCGGGTGAGGGTTTTCTTTCTTGTTGGGGACCGGCAATCAAGGCATGAAGTCCCAGGTTTAGGTTAGGTATGTTTGAGGGAGGCCTAAGTAGTTGTTAGCTCCTATAAAGACATTGCCAGGTATTAAAAGACCTGTTTTAGAAGGCAGTTCTAGTGACTCTGTTCTGCTGACCTGCTAGGCGGTCGTTCTAGAAGTTCCTGTTAGTTGTGAGGCAGTTAGAGAAGCCTACTAAAATAATGATGGAAAGAGACAAAACCCTAAAGATTTGAAAGAAAGTATATATACGGAGGTGTGTAAAAAGGGATTTTAACCCCTATAAAAATAGAAAAGGAAAGAAAGAAAAATCCTTGAGCTATTGTTTATCACCTTGCGAAGGCCTGGTAAGTTCCTGGGGATGAGACAAGATCCGAGGCCGATGCCTTGTCTTCCTTGGCGTGACATCTTGCCATAAAATAAAAAAAATAAAAGAAGGTTGGAGTGAAAATAAAAGTGAGCGTTAGAAAAGGATTGAGTGTCGCCTTGCGAGGGCTTGGTAGGTTCTTGGGTGCTGATACACAGGACCTGAGGCCAATGCCCTATTCTCCTTGGGTCACTACACTCAAATCCCTCCTTTTTACATGCCCCAGTATGGAAAAATGAAAACCTAAAAGAGAAGAAACTGTGCTAAAAGAAACTATTTCTTGATTAGGCTATAGGAGTCCTCGCCTAGTAGCAGCTCCTAGTTGAGTTGTCCTTTAGTTATGTAGGTAGTTCAAACCACCACTTAGGATGACCTCTTTCATAGTTCTTTTTAGGTTGGTTGTGTTGGAGCAGTTAGTTAGTGACTAGCTTCGGGCCTTCTATCAGATTATGCTGGGCCTACTCCTCGTGGATTTCATGCCTTCGTTTTGTGACGGGATAGGGTATGAGCTGTGATGTGTTGTGTTGTGTATTTTTTGTATAAGCTTGATGCTCCTTTTTGTTGTTTATGTGCAGATCTATTCGTGGGATTCGATGGGCTGAGTCGCCCTATCCCGTGGTCGCCAATGATAGATAATTTTTTATGCCAAGAAGTGCTTAAAAATAGCCAAAAATTACGAATATCTAGGGAAAAATAGACTTCGTCGAAGGCGACGGAGGCAATCAGTACAATTTTAAGCGGCAATGTCCCAGAAATGCTTAAAAGAGCCACTAGTCGGCGGTCAAAGAATTTTCATAATTTTTTGGCATGTGAGACAAGACCCTAGGAGATGCTCAGTAGTGGAGGACTTTAAGACAGACACCCAGGATTTTTTAGACCAAGAATCGGACACTAGACGAGGAAGAGGGAGTGCCTGGAAGGCCAAGCCCAAAATGCCAAGGGTGGAAATGGACGTTAGGAGAGCCCAAAGGGTGTGACCCTTTGGGGCTCCCTTTGGAAGCCCAAAAATTGGAAAACGTTGGAGAGAGAGGGGGTTTGCGTTTTTTTGCCTGATCAGGAAGAAGGCGCTATATCACGAATTGATGGAGAGATGGAAGATGGGGCCTGTAAACAACCCCCCAACTGACCGGATACATGATCTACATTCTATCTTCCCTCTCCATCACCGGTCTCTGCTCCTCAATTGGCTGCCTAGTTGTGGAGAACAAAAACCAGTATTTCTCTCTCCTCCCTTTCTCTCCTGCATAGAGGCAATTCCTAAGCAAGAATTCAAGAAAAAGAGGGGCTGAAGAATGCTTGTTTGACTGTGATCAGATTGCTTCAAGATGAAGAGGGGGCTGAGACAGTGGTTCAGCACTGAAGAATGGTTGCTAGTCGGTCCGTGGGCTGCTCAGAATAATTATTAAAAAACCCGCAACATGCAAGACACGCGGTATGCTCCAATTTTATGAAGAAATTTGCTTGTTTTTGTTGTTTCATGGTCCTAATGTTGCTCATATGCGATAAACTTTTGTTTGAACCTTGTTTGCATCATGATTGAGGGCTGTAACTATAGAAATGCAGAACCCATGATGATTTAGAGTCATTATTAATTCTTTAAAACCCATAAAATGTCATTTTTTATGGAAATTAGTGGTTTTTTTCGATTTTGAGTTGGAGAAAAGAGATGGAAATGGAACAAAATATGAGAAAATGTTAAGTTTAAGTCAAAATAAAAATCAATTATAAATAAATCAGAAAATGCCTATTTTTCATGAATAATAAATAGAGGAAAATAGTGAAAAATGAAGAAATTGGGGTTTTCGCACTCAAGAAATATGGAAAAATAAGATTTATGTGCATGAATGTTTGGCAAGGTTAAAGCATGAGGTCAAGCCTCAGTTTGGCCTTTTCCTTTGTGTTAAATGGTGAGGGGGGGAGGAAGTTTGTGCGATGATCTAATTGCTAAAAAGATACAAATTCTAATTTCCCTCTTTGTGCATAGCATTTAGGGATCGTTCCATTATCAAATATAGGTGACTAGTAGCGTGGAAGTTCCGGTGCTAGTCTCTAAAGCAGCACATCACGTAACGCTTAGTTAAAATTCATGAAAGGGCTGTTTTCCACACCTCACATGGCTAGTTTTTTTAAATCATAAAATGGTTGTGCACAATCGTCATACACCTTGCATCAACCATGCCACGTGGTATCTCCTAGAATGCATTGCAATTGATTGATAAACTTTGACCAACGCTGAGAGGACAGGAAACCCAAGCTGTAGGGTTAGACGGGTGCTTCCGTTGTGGGAGGCAAATCAAAATCTCCTAGAACACTGAATCATGAAAAAGTGAAGTTTGTGCGAATGTTGTATGTGTTAGCGATGCATCTTGGGGCTAATCCCCAAGATGTAGGAGAGTCGGAGTGGAGCCGCGGCAATTAGCCAAGAGGTGCTTCCCTATGTGTGTATTACGAGGCATTATGTCTATACATTATGGGATCTCCCTCTAACGAGAAGGGAAGATGAACGTTGGATTACATATTGGATACAAACGCAAAATCGTCATAAGCATTTAGTGTAAAGTGAGTTTTAGACGCTCCTGGCCCGTGAGGCCGTGTGGTGGGGTTGTTTGTTGTATGCATGAGATTCGAATAGTGCCATAGCCAATGCCGCCCCATTTTAGGTCCCATCATTTGGAAGACTCAAATATGGTGTCTATTGACACTAATCTAGTGCTCTTAGCGCTTGTGTCTTTTAACACAATCAACTTTTATGCTACTCAAATCTGAGAAATTTGTGTTGATTTATTGTTGCTCCAAACATCCAACATGGGCAAAGATTCACCAACATGTCGATTCAAAGGAGTCAAGTTTCACACCTAGCAAACCTACATGAAACTCATCCTGATGAAGAAGGACCTATGGGCCATTACCAATGGACAAGAAAAGAAGCCTCGAAATGCAACTCTTGCAGCTACTTGGTAGAAGAATGATGACAAAGCATAGCCCATCATCAAATCAGAGCTAGATGATAGCTACATCCATCATGTAGATGCTTGTGACATGTCCAATGACACTTTGGATAGATTAGATACTTTGTTTGGTGCATAGTCCAAGTTCTCAAAGTATGTGTACCGTGCCTGCCTATTGGCTATCTAAGCACGTTTTAGCAATCCAGCTAAGCATCGCCGCCCGGCACTCCTAGGGAATGTTCAGGGGTTTGTTGCCTAGGGTTTCTCGAGTCCTCCTCACAACAGAACGTTCACGGTCAACCCACTAGGGTCGACCTGAAATCTAAGTTCTTAGGACCAAGGTCTCCTAATGGCATTCCAGCATCGGGTTTTGGACATCCTACTTTACGCTGAGATACCCAAGCCGAAGCAGATCCATACCGCACTTGGTTCAAAGAGAATGGGAAACGAGAGGGATGCGCCGCTCAGCCTCTCTGCCTGTACGGCATAGTTCCATTCCGGTCCCCCAAAACAGCATGAATCGAGTTCTAACTTAACAATATCTAAAGTGGAATGGCAATAAATCCTTGTAAGAAGCCTCCCAGTTCTTTGGGACCACCCTGCCATAGGACCCTTCAGGGATTCTGTCCACCCGCTTCCCTTGATAGCTTTAGTTTTCTAATTAGGTCCTACCACATTTATGTGTGATATTTAAAATCAGCTTCATTAATTAAGCCTTTTAGGGCACATGGTTCATTCGCGTAATTTACAACACAAACACGAAAACAAAACAAGTAGTCATTTTGACAAACAAGTTCCTTAACTTATCTTCAAGTTAATCTTTATCTCCTATCCATACAGGAGAATTATGTACCCGGTCCAAATCACATGGCACCAAAATTTCCATCCTTTATCTAGAATAGGATCTTCCAACACCCAGACATTGGGCTCACTGCAGTCTAAGCAAGGGGTGTCCAAAGCTCCACTGACCCCAAGCAACCTAGGAGTAAGACACAACTTCCGTGGTTGGTCTTTTCACCACTAGACCTTCGGCTCGTGAATTGAGCAATGCCCTCTCGGGGTAATCCGCGGTGCGATCTTGGAGATGATCCACCTGTGCAAAATATCCTTCCTTAATTGATCCAATTAAGAATCAAGCATAATCAAGGCAATCAATCCTAATATCATCTTCTAGGAAAACATTCATTTATTCCCCATCGCTACTTGTCATTACTAACCCTTGCCATGCTTTTACCATCAAACACAAGCACTTTAAATATTTATCCAAATCACAATGCAATAATTAGTTGATTGAAAAAAAAACTTCTAGGGTATTCTTCAAATAACCAACAAAACTAATTGCATTTTTTCCAAACAATACAAGAATAGACGCAATAATAATTCCATCGCATATTCGCTCTCCCCCTTGGGATCAAAGAGCGATTCTAGGAAAAATTTTCTTAATACTTGTATGCACAATTCTTAATGTCATTCTTTTTACAATTATGCTAATCATAATCCCTAACCAATTGCTCTATCAACGAATAAGCCATATGCAACTAAGTATAATTAACTTCCCTTAATACATGCATTTTGCAAACTCCATCTTTTGAATAGGTGAGAAGAGGCTTATCCCTTCCCATGACCTATTCTCGTACATCATAGCATGGGCCTAATGCATCTCATGCGAGAATCAAAGCAAGCATCTATCAATTTAGAAATACATTACTTACAACCAGAACCACAATTGGATTGACATTGATGCCTCCGCCCGAAGCTTCGTTACTGGTTGTAGAATTGCCATCCTCACGCGACATTCTTCTCTTAGAGGCCCTCATCCGCAAGTAGACTCAAGAGATTAAGAAGGCAGAATAGATTCGAGATGGGAGAGCATAAGAGAAGATGGTTAAGTCAAGGATCGAGATAGAGGGAGTTGAGCTAACTCTCTCCCTTGCAACCTCTCGGGGTAGCTATTCTCTCTCTCTCTCTCTCTCTCTCTCTCTCTCTCTCTCTCTCTCTCTCTCTCTCTCTCTCTCTCTCTCTCTTTCTCTCTCTCCCCCAATATCTTGGAGGGGTATTCTTCTCTCTACCTCTCTCTTGCAGCCTCTTGGGATCTCCTTCTGCTCCCTTGTGCCTCCCCATGCCTCATATTTATAATGAATTAGAGAGAAGGGGATGAGGCTAAGAACAAGAGTTCTTAGTGGAGGGACTCTTGGAAAACTCAATGATTTGATGCTTAACTCATAAATATGATGGTTCCATTGGCTCCAAAAGGGGGGTAAAACTCCAAGACCCTCTTTTCCCTCTCTATTTCCAAGTTATTTCATTTCTCCCTCTGTCTCCCTCTCCTCGTGCCCCACTCCCTCCCTCCTCCCCCGAATTCCTTATGTCTAGATATTTTTCCCCTTTGTCTCTCTTCGCCCACCCCAAATTCTCTCTATAAATCTTATTCTCTCTCTCTCTCTCTCTCTCTCTCTCTCTCTCTCTCTCTCTCTCTCTCTCTCTCTCTCTCTCTCTCTCTCTCTCTCTCTCTCTCTCTCTCTCTCTCTCTCTCTCTCTCTCTCTCTCTCTCTCTCTCTCTCTCTCTCTCTCTCTCTCAAATCTATAAAATATCCAACAGAGAATGTAAGATATACATACAATCTCACCTATACATGACCGTAAGAAAAAACATGCTTGCTTTTCGTAATATTTAGAAATGGCTCTCTCTCTCTCTCTCTCTCTCTCTCTCTCTCTCTCTCTCTCTCTCTCTCTCTCTCTCTCTCTCTCTCTCTCTCTCTCTCTCTCTCTCTCTCTCTCTCTCTCTCTCTCTCTCACACACATACACATCAAACTTAAAACTAAAAGCAGCTTATAAATTTTGCAACATAGAATGCCAGAAATACAAATAATCTCTTCCATGCATCTAACTTATAAATGTTCACCCTTACACAAAGGCAAGAAATCACCTACTTGCTTTTCACGGTACTTAGAAATAGTGATGTTATACTAAAAAATGGATCACAATTGAAACAAAGACCAAGCACTACAAAAGCACTTTCTCTAAGCGCGAATCGTTTTCATCTCCAAGCATGGCATCCACACGTGAAGTAGAGCTTGATGCCATTATTGTTGGCCTCTTTCTACCGATCATGCCATGAAGGGAAGGTGTAAGACATCATACTTTTCCTAGTAATAGCAAGCTATGAAGGCCAAGTTTGAAACATCCTATCTTCTATCCACACACACGCCCCGGCTATTTCCAAGTACCACATGTAAATGGACGATGCCATCAAAAAAAAGCATCGCTTCAAAGGTGCCTAAGAGGAACAAAGCTTCATCTTCTTCGAGGAATCATTGTCAAAATCGCCAACCTCGAGCAAAACATGCCCCCTCCCTCCACCCCCCGCCCCCCTGAATTCCCTGTGTTTAGATTATTTTCCCCTCCATCTCTCTTCACCTCCCCCCCCCCCAATTCTCTCTATAAATCTTTTTTCTCTCTCCCTATGCCTTCTCTCTCTCTCTCTCTCTCTCTCTCTCTCTCTCTCTCTCTCTCTCTCTCTCTCTCTCTCTCTCTCTCTCTCTCTCTCTCTCTCTCTCTCTCTCTCTCTCTCTCTCTCTCTCTCTCTCTCTCTCTCTCTCTCTCTCTCTCTCTCTCATCAAACTTAAAACTAAAAGCAGCTTATAAATTTTGCAACATAGAATGCCAGAAATACAAATAATCTCCTCCATGCATCTAACTTATAAATGTTCACCCTTACACAAAGGCAAGAAATCACCTACTTGCTTTTCATTGTACTTAGAAATAGTGATGTTATACTAAAAAATGGATCGCAATTGAAACAAAGACCAAGCACTACAAAAGCACTTTCTCTAAGCGCGAATCGTTTTCATCTCCAAGCAAGGCATCCACACGTGAAGTAGAGCTTGATGCCATTATTGTTGGCCTCTTTCTACCGATCATGCCATGAAGGGAAGGTATAAGACATCATACTTTTCCTAGTAATAGCAAACTACAAAGGCCAAGTTTGAAACATCCTATCTTCTGTCCACACACATGCCCCGGCTATTTCCAAGTACCACATGTAAATGGCCGATGCCATCAAAAAAGGCATCGCTTCAAAGGTGCCTAAGAGGAACAAAGCTTCATCTTCTTGGAGGAACCATTGTCGAAATCGCCAACCTCGAGCAAAACATGCCCCCTCCCTCCACCCCCGCCCCCCTCCCCCCCGAATTCCCTGTGTTTAGATTATTCTCCCCTCCATCTCTCTTCACCTCCCCCCCAATTCTCTCTACAAATCTTTTTTCTCTCTCCCTATGCCCTCTCTCTCTCTCTCTCTCTCTCTCTCTCTCTCTCTCTCTCTCTCTCTCTCTCTCTCTCTCTCTCTCTCTCTCTCTCTCTCTCTCTCTCTCTCTCTCTCTCTCTCTCTCTCTCTCTCTCTCTCTCTCTCTCTCTCTCTCTCTCTCTCTCTCTCTCTCTCTCTCTCTCTCTCTCTCATCAAACTTAAAACTAAAAGTAGCTTATAAAACTTGCAACATAGAATGCCAAAAATACAAACAATCTCTTCTATGCATCTAGCTTATAAATGTTTACCCTTACACAAAAGGCAAGAAATCGCCTACTTGCTTTGCACGATACTTAGAAATAGCAATGTTATATTGAAAAATGGATCACAATTGAAAGAAAGACCAAGCACCACAAAAGTACTTTCTCTAAGCCCAAATCATTTTCATCTCCAACAAGCAGGGTATTCACAAGTGAAGTAAGCTTGATGCCATTATCGTTGGCTTCTTTTTACTGAGCATGCCACAAAGGAAAGGTATAAGATATCCTACTTCCTAATAGCAAGCTACGAAGGCCAAGTTTGAGACATCATATCTTCTATCCACACACGCCCGACTGTTTCCAAGTATCACATGCAAATGGCCAATGCCATTAAAAAAAAGCACCACTTCAAAGGTGCCTAAGAGGAACAAAGCTTCATCTTCTTTGAGGAATCGTTAGCAAAATCGCCATCCTTAAGCAAAACATGTGAAGATGAAGTAGGGGTTGATTCCACAATTTCTGTTGGTAATCTCATGGGGGATGCAATAGTACTACCTCTCTTTGTAGCACTTGCATTTGAACAAAATCTCAACATAAGTATGTGGAACAACTAATAAAGACCATATAATTCCCAAAATAATAGTACATGGCCAAACACTTGTGAACCATTCAATAGGTACCACCAGACGTTGATGTAGTGTAACAAAACAACCCAAATCCTTGAATCCATACTTAAACCAATGCCTCTGTATCTTATTAGTGTGAGAGCATTGAGACCTCTTTCCATGGTCAACCTCATACATATGCACCCAAAAAGGGAGCGTAATGTCTATGTTGACATCATCAGGTAAGCGCTCAACAACTCTTCTAAGCATCTTTCGTATGATATCATCACTCATTACCATACATGCAACATGCATTATAGCTCCTTTTGATAGTTAGAAGCTAGGTAATAGCTCCACTCTAAGGTAGGTATCTCCAAAAGTCAAATAAATATTGAAACACAACAAATAATCCACTTCCAAAAGAGTGCATGCTAACCAAACCTGACATGAAGAGCAATTCACACATATGCCAAACCAGTGACCCTACACGGTCAACAATAGCAACACACATCATTGTACCTTTTGAAAGACATCCTTATACACAATGTTTGTGATCATGTCCCCATCCTTGTCACCCAATAGGACTTTCACACCATGCGAAAATCTCACCCTTGAAAATGTAACATACAACTGGCCATGTACAAATACTGGGGCTTTTAGATAAAGCCTGACAATGGATAGGGTCTACCCCTAGTGCAACTTGTTGATCGTCATAGTGAATGCCAATCGGATAGGAAACTGTCTCCGTTTCATAGTAAATTGTAGTTATGCAACATTGAAAATAAAAGTAATCCTAGGAATAAAAACTCATTCGTCCACATTTACCCCTGTTATTATCTCAGCATCACCTTTCTATTGAAGGCCTTACAGATCAATCGCATATCATTACACAAACCCCTTCTTGGGTTTAGGTTCCTAAGAAAAATAACAAGTGCATTCACCTTTAGCAACAATAAATGAGAAAATTCAACCCCAAGATCCAATGTATTTAAGTACTCAACAAAGTACAAAATAGGTCATTTGTCTCTGCAATCGAATCTGCACTATAATACTGCCTAATCTCCCCTGGCATCAACTGCAATACACACTTGTTCAAGCTGGCCACCTATGTATTCCGTAATGCAAGTATAGCTCGCTCACTGAAGGATGTTGTATACATCACCATAAACACTTCCAATCAAGGTTTTGATAGAGTCTCCATTTAATACCATGCCAGGTGGAATACAAAACTTGTCATAGTTTTCAATGATTCCCACCCCATCTCCTATCCCTTGAATTCAACCAACCTTCACAACTATGAGGCCATGAGCAACTGGCAATAAGCTAGAAAATTTCTCTTGATACTAAAACACCATGTTTTGTAGTCCACTACCTACTTGATTACATGTCTTGAACTCCAAGTTGGAGTGCCCAACATAAGGTGTCCAATACACCGCACATACATAACATAGGCTATTCCCAACTGAGTGTCGTAGCCATACTTCACCATTTAGGGATTTGACCCATCATTCCTCGTTTTGTTTCACAAATCGTTGCACTTGCTTCAATTTGCCTCACCTCAAATCCCTTAAGATCCACAAACCTAAACTGCTTGGATATACCTCACACACTTGGTCAAGGGAAGACAATTGTCATGCATTGATGAATGAAATGTGCTCAAGTATCTTTAATGTGACAAATGTAGTGCAAGTGCAACAAACATTCTTTTTATATAACCTCATTGTTTTGTCTATACGTTGCGGCATTGCTCCATAAACCCAAAGGCACTGAGTCTTCCTAATTCATGCTACCCTTGCTTGAGCATACGAATAGTACAAAAATGACTTACCAATGAAATGCATCAAGAATCATCGATTTTCAATTAGATTCATCAAATGTGTAACTTATTACTTCGTTTAGCTTACAATAAATAGCATTGTGGTCACCCCCATGCTATCAAAACACTTATTTTAAGTGTACAAATATTAATTTTTGTGAATTTTAATATTTCATACAAAATAATTGTATAGATCTTAAAAATTTATGCTACTTGTAGCATTTTTCTAATTAGTAATATTATTATTTTTTACCATTTTTCCTCTATTTTTCACCCATTTACTCATAAAAAATCAAACAATAGCACATTGAAAATTTGAACTATTGAAAATTAATAAGTATCATTTTTCTCTCTACAATAATTTTACATTTCACCATGATTTGCTATGAAAACCAATACACTTACTCATAGACTAACTACTTCCACCCAATAACACACATGTTGTCTCATGCAAGAACTAAAGTCACTTATTCTCTTGCAAGCCGGTAGCACTCTTGACAAACTCCCAAGAGCTTTAGCAATGTGTTCCAATCATTTTCATCAAAACCCCTTTATCTCACACTCACACTCCCCTTTTCCCTCTCTCATAAGAACAAGTATTTTGGAGAGAGAGAGAGAGAGAGAGAGAGAGAGAGAGAGAGAGAGTAGATTTCTACAAGAAGAGAGAGACAAACTTCAAAATCTTTTATTCTTCAAATCATCACATACAAGTAGTATCATCACGCAGAGCTCAGTAAGTAGGCTTCAACTATGTATTCAAAAGTGCCAAACAATATTGGTTGCAAAGGAGAGGATCCACTATGAAAGCGCCATCATGACACGGTCTTTCTATGCATTTTTTCTTTATTCACTCTCCACAATCTAGTTTGTTGTAAAATTGTGCATTTTGAAACTTTTGGTCATGCACCCCTTCAAATTTATGCATGTACACTTGCATTTGGCTCAAATTTGGGTCCTTAAGGCTACCCACAACCAACAAACTAAGGTGCCTTAACATCAAATTCCACATCAAATGTGCAAAATGAATGAACTAATGTTGCTTGGACACTTCTTCACACTGTGTATACTTGACTTTGTGTTATGCTTTATCTTTACCTTTAAAATGTCCCACACCTTGCATCTTATGATGCTCCACATCACGAATCACTTTTAGGCTTGAAATCTTCATTTTATTCCAAAAAGGCCTTGCAAATCTACCTAAAAAGATTTTGTAAAACTCTATTAAGTGCTTCTCTCTCCCACAAAGTATGCAATTGAGATCAAGATTCCACAATTACATAAGATAATCCAAGAATAAATCCTAACAAAACATTAAGATTTTGTATTGGGGGTTGCTTTTAACTACTAGGGACTATCCAACTCTCAAGGTATGGAGAGAAGCTCACCCAAGGTTTTCCTTACCTCTTGCATAACAATTGGCTCTCAAAGCTATGAAGTTAGCAACCAAGTAACAATCCAAGTAAACAAAAGGAAATATCAAAAAGAGTTTACATACAAGTAGATAGAGAATAGAATTGAAGAAAACTTTGAAGACAAGTGGATTTAAATAAACAAATGAGGATGGAGCTTAGTAGGGTGTTTGCAATTTTTTCAAAGGTTTGCAATCATTGTAGCAATTTGATGCACATGGTAGTTGTCACTCTGAATTGAGCATTACTTTTTGGTGCAACTTTTTCAAAGGTTTGCAATCATTGTAGCAATTTGATGTACATGGTAGTATTCACTCTCAATTGAGCATTAGTTTTTGGTTTCAACCTAGCTTGAACCCAAGATGCATTCTAAACTATGTGCACACATGCACAAACGAACTATTTGGTTTCACCATTGCTTGAATCAAAGATGGATTCTAAATTATGTGCACACACATGAATACATTCTTCAAAGTATTAAATTTCTTCTCTACTATACCTAAGCTTGTGAACAACATTCTTCATTCTTCTCCCAAGCACAATCAAAATATTTTGCTTTATTCTTGCTTTTCTTTAGGTTATTAACCTCACAGATTTGCTCAAAAACTACACCACATCTCTAGCTATATACTTCTCGGGCTGCTTAGCCACAATGGTGGCTTTGTTGGTTTGTTCTTAGGTCTAATCTTTGGCCATTCAACAAGGTTGTGACCAATACCATATTAAGTTGTGTAGGTACATAGTTATCTAGGGCAAGAAAATAGTTCAGCAACTCCCATCACTATAATTAATTTTTTCCTGCCCAGGTTTTGGCTGGATGCTTTAGAGTCTTCTGTAGTTACTAGCACCTCATCCATTGATCTCCTGCCCTTTATTTACCCATCTTGTTTTCCTTTATTTTGTTTCTCAATGGTCAATCGAACATGCTTTCTATTAGGTTTTGGCTGGATGCTTTAGAGACTTCTGTAGTTACTAGCATCTCATCCATTGATCTCCCTTCTAACTGCACCTTAGTGGTTCTTAGGTACTCATTCAACTAGGCTTGCATGGTTTCTACACATTGATTGATACACTCTTCTATGTGTTTTGAACGTATCATCTACTTCCCCTTGTTTTGAGCCGATTAGAAATACTATTCATGTACCTTGATTTTAACATGGATCTTTTTCTTAATTTGTTGGGGCCAATTTCCATCAATCCTCTTGACTAAGCGGATCACTTTAATACCAATAAAAATCTCACGGTTCACAATGGGGTGCTAAATAGCACTTGCAAGGTCTAGAGTATCTTTCATAATTAATGGATGATCCAATCTTGCAAGGATCTGCTGGTCCATCATGCACACTCTATTCAGCTTGGCCTGGGAGATAGACTTATGGGTCTCGCTCGATTTAGTTGCAAGGTACGCACCTAGGATCAAATTCTCACAATTAGACAAGGCAATCCAGGAATAAATTCTAACAAAGCACTAAGATTATTTTGTATTGGAAGGGCCTTGTAAGTTCAAGCAACACAGATAAGCTATAGTTTGTGCAAACCAGACATCTAGTTGACAGCCATGGTTTGTACCAGTAATTCCTTTGACACTACAATTAGTATGACCTCTGATCCCCAAGTCGATTGCTCCATTCCACCTCCACAATGTATTACTTGCTCAAAAGCATTGCTCTTTGATAACATGTCTGATCTCCACTCCTAGATATCGATATTGATCAGGATCACGTTCAGAGCCAGTAGATTCAGTAGTGCTAGAAGATTCTTGCCAGTCATTCATCGCAGTACCCAGAGCTTCAAGTCATTCATCGCAGTACCCAGTCTAGTGAAAATGCGAGAAGCAAGAGTAACTGACAGCTAATAATCGGAGCTTCCAGTCGTTCATCGCAGTACCCAGAGTGGAAATGCAAGAAGCAAGAGTCACTAACAGCTAATAATCATATTATGAAGACTGAATCTTGAGGAAAATATTGATAGCAATAGATCCTTCTGTGATCTTGGGGAAAGACCAGAAAATATGGAATGAGTAAAAGAACAAGAACACAAGATATACGATTATATCTCGAAAACTATGTTTTCTCTAAACTGTACGCTACCCGTATATCTCAAGAGAACCAACTTGTCTCTAGACTGTGTACATGGATGGTTGATTTAATTCCATTGAATTTGAACAAGTTCTCGTTTTTGTAGCACTTGAAATCAATTACAAGGGGAGAGTTAATTGCAGTAACTCAAATGACAAACAAGAAAATACCACAACCCAACAGACAGACCAAACAGTTAGGAAGGACTTCCCATGGAGCCATTTTGAAACACTCTGATCCAATAATTAACCAATGGCCAACATTTTTTGACTTTTTCTGTGCAATAACTCTTTCAGTTAGATAACTTTTGTTGTTGGCTTCCTTTCACAGCCCCAAAGCCTGTAAATATACGACTATACAGATAACAAAGCTGCATTAATGTCACTCCGACCCTAACATCCCTTCTTTCTTTGGTATGGGAAGGCTACGGAGCAATGTGGTCTGTCTGTCGGGCATCGTTTGAAACAGGCCCATGTGAAGCCGCTGGAAAATGGTCCTCTCATGGCATACACACTGGGATATAGCAAAAGCATGTCAGTGCAATCTCATTACCAACTGATGACGTATTGCCACCCCTAACAATGCAAATAGATCTTCTAACAGCAAAGAAAATTCATAAGCTGAAGAGAAGATCGCTTCCTTTTGCCCATCTTTAGCTACTACAAATCTTTTTCCTCAGAAATAGGAAGAGGACATTGCTAGCTGTGCAACCTGCATAGGCTGCCTTTGTAAAAACGAACTTTTTTCTCACAATGGTAAATGTTAACAGGATATGTACGGTGCAATGTGCATGGGCTATCAAGAGATCTTCCAATGTTGACCTTTTCCCCTAGATCTTAAGAGTCCACTGTGCGTTACCTACAGAGTCACCTGAAAAAGTTCCTCGAGTTCTTGTTTGGGCAAATGACAGAAATTTGTTACAGGAACTGACAAATACTCAATTCCAGTGTCAACTCAAATGCCAGTGTAACTCTTACGTTTCACTTTCAAGGATATTAACCCACGAAGGATGCAGACATTCAACACTTTATTTCCCAGACTCTGATTATGCAGAGAATTACCCGATTCTGAGGAACAAATACAGTTTACAATTTAACATCAATGTATCTGCAACAAACCTAACAACATAACATTACTAGCAGCAGAGCTCCCCTCACATACTCCTGTGATTTTAGTTTTACATACCAGCTAGGAGAAATGTGAAGAATCTATTATTCATATACTCTCTAAATTCTGTATGTTGAAACTGCACAGACAGCTTACGATTTATTATCAAGATTTCTGCAACATATTTAACCACATAGTTGACCAAATATTTTACCATATATTCTCTCAATTCTGTATGTTAAAAACTGCAATGCAGATCTTAGAATCACTGAACACTTCAAAAATGATCACAATAGAAAGACTTGCACAATTGGCCAATAGAGTCCTCCACAAACAACTGAGGTTGAAGATGTTGAAATAACCCATAAGAGCACACGTAAAGAGTACATTGGGAGAGATTATAGGTTATTATCTGCAAAACAACATCAGGGTTATCATAATTCAATGTTGTCTTTTTACTGTTGGGCACACTGCACTTTGGGACCACTACTTTCCTCATCTTCATCATATGCCTCTTGCTGGGCTTGCTGTTTCCTTCTCATTTCCTCCTCCATATTTACATCTTGCAGTATTGTTTCCTCACACTCATCCAATTCCATATCAGTCATTTCATTGGCCGGCCTGGAGGGTAATATAGCTTCCAGGGTCTTGCACTGGTCTGGAGAAAGTGAACCAGACTCAGGGAAATCAACAGAGAAGTGGATGTACAGCTTCCCCTTCATAAAAGGACGCTGATAAACAGGCATTCCTTCATCATTTATAGCCTTGAATTGGCCTGCACAATCACAAAACAGAACATCACATATGTTGGGAAGGAAGAAAATATACATGCTGGACTACTAGATTGAGAATATCTAAAAGTAACGAAAAATGTTCCTGAAACAAGTGCGTGACATCCTACAGAAGACCCGCTCTACTGTACCAAATGTAAACAACGAAGGGCCCATGTGGGCTTGTGGAGAGAGAAATCATAATCAATATTGATAAAATCATTGGATAACTCATTTAATTATATGTGTTCTCAACTATTGCAGGACGCCCAAACAGCAATTTGAGAACTTACCAGGTTTCACTATTTCTCCAGGTGCTGACTTCATTAACAGCTGACGCCCATCAAGGTGGGTGACAATGAATTGGAAACCACATAGGGCCTCTGTAAGGTTCAGAGTATGCTCCAGAAACAAGTCATCACCTTTCCTCTTGAATTTGGGATGCTCTTTGAGTTGAAGAACAAAGACAATGTCACCAGTGATGGTATCAGGCTGCACGTAATGCAGTGGGTCAAGGCTCAAAAATCTCAACAGTTCGTCTGACCATGCAACAGCTTAGCATCTTGTTCACTCAACATTCTATTATGTCAAATAAGAAGAAAACAAGCACCATTCCAGCAGCCTAAGAGCATGGTCATCAGACACTCACCGCTTCATCAGCTTCACCAGGAAAGGTGATCTTCTGACTGTGTTGCATACCCTTCTCAACGTGTACCTCCAGGACCTTCTTCTCTTGGACAACTTTCTCACCTTTACATTGTGGGCACTTGTCTTTCTCACTGATTGTCTCACCTGAACGATGTATAGAATTGACTCAGAGCTGTGGCAAATCCCATTATCTCCTATTGAAAACATTGTATCAAAGATCAAAGCCCTACCTGAACCTTTACAGTCAGGACAAACGTGC